>NC_060267.1:62914613-63054228 GCF_021613505.1 Equus quagga
GGCGGCGGCTCCGCGCGCCAGCGGCCGCCACAGCGCCATGTTGGCGGGCGCCCGTCCCCCTCCGCCGCGAGAGCCGGCCTGCAGGCCCGGCCCGCGGGGCCCCGCCGCGGCCCGGCGAGTCGAGGTCCGCTTTCCCCCCGCCTCGCCGGGTCTCGGCTCGTCTGGCGGGCGCCGCGCGCGGGGCCGCCGCCGCCTCGTCTGCTTTCGGGCGCTGCCGTCCCCTCCCCCTTCTTAAAAGGGCAACGCCAGGCGGCCCTCCGCCGGCCCGGGCTCCGGGGACGGCGGGCCTCGGCCCCCGCACGTGCTCGAGGGCGGCGGGCCGGGGCCGCTGCGGCGTGAGGCGGCCGGCTCTCGAAGAGTCGCCTCGTTCTCCTCCGCTCCGGCCCTCCCCGCGAACTCGCGCGGCTTCCCGAGGCCGGGCGCGGGGCCATGTTGGCCGGCCCGCGGCTGTCCCGGGGAGGCCCCCGCGTGGTCAGGGCGCCGTGCTCCCAGGCTGCCGGCCTGCGGGCATCCGTCCAGCAAGGTCTCCCCCGTGGGCACGAGGGTTTTGAGGTCGCGGCGCGGCCCCCCTCGGTCCCGGGTTCGGGGCTGAGGCCGGCCGGCTGTCAGACATTTTGTGAGGGCCACGTGCGGGCGTTGGGGCGCCTCGGCCGCCGCGACCCCGGAGGCGCGGAGCCCGTGTGCCGAGCGGCGGCTCGTTTCAGGCGCGTGCGTTCTGCCCGCGTGGCTGCAGACCGGCGGAATGTGGAGTAATTAAATTTAGCCAAAATTTCCGAAAGAAAAGAAGCACGTGCATCTTCAAAGTGCTTTTAAATCGAGAATTTCGGTTCTTTGAATGGGCTCGAACTAAAACACTTAAAATACTCGGTAAGAGCAGTGTTGCTCCCTCTGGGAAAAAAACGGTTGGTGTTCCCACTATGTGGGATTTTTTTCGTATATGAAATAATTAATATTGCTTTTTAAAATACAGATATATGTGAGAGTTTTAATTTTTCAAGTAATCGACTTAGGCCTTACTCTCTTGTCAAAGACAGGCCAGAGCCCTGTGGCTATTTAATTAAAATTAAATTAAAAGGTCACTATCCACATTTCAAGTGCTCAAAAGCCACAAGTGGCTGCTGAGTTCTGCCTTGGACCGCGCCAGCCTGCAGAATCCACTGCCTTCTTGAGTCAATACCTGAGTCCCGACACCCTGCCGGGCCTGGAAAGCAGTGTGAACGGAGAGCAGGCCTTCCCTGCTGAAGCCTCAGACCGCGTGGTGCCTGGTGCCCGGGTGCAGGTTAGGGGCCTTGGGCGAGTGTCAGGGGAGCCTGCCAAGATTGGGGGGCAAAGACTCCCCGAGGGCTCCGAGAGGGCGCCTGAGACCAGTGGGAGTTAGGTTCTTAGGAGAATAAAGCTTTGACCTAAAACCGAAGCATTTTCAGGAAAAAAATGCCGTAGAATTTGAAAGAAATTTTAAAAGAGGTGTTAAAAAGTGTTTTGCACAAAAGCATCATCCTTAAGGCAAACGAGTAGTTCCAGGATCCTTTAAAACCAAAGTCCGGGCTGGCCTGGTGGCGAAGTGGTTAGTTTCCCGCGCTCTGCTTTGGCGGCCCAGGGTTCGCTACTTCCCACCCGTCGCCCACCTGTGCGCCGCCTACCAAGCCATGCTGTGGCAGGCGTCCCACATGTAAAATAGAGGAAGACGGGCACAGATGTTAGCTCAGGGCCAGTCTTCCAAAACAAAAATAAAAAAACCAAAGTCACCTAGTGCCATGGCTCCTTATGTGTGTTGTGGGGCCAGCTGCTAGAGAACAGACCCTATTCTCTGGCCTGCTAAGGATCTGGGATCCTGCAGGCTTTTGTCATTTGGAGAAACAGGAAGAACCCTTTCTTCATTGAACTACTGCCTGTCATAAGATGAATAGGAGGCTGTTAAATGCGTAATAGTGTATCCCATGATTGACCTCAGTGTCATCAAGTGAGATCTAAGTGTTTGAGGAGGGTAAGGGGAGGTTTGATCATAAATGTTTTTTGTTTTTATTTTGGGGTTTGAAGAAGACCCTGGTAACACTTTACCTTCTTGTGGTCTTTGGCCTAAGTACATGAGATCAAGATAATAGGTTTGCTTCGCCTATCACTATATCCTTATTCCTTGTAAACACAGGTATGCTCATTTCCCTAAGAGGAGACTCATAAAGATAAGTGTAATTCGATTTTTTCCGAGTGCAAAATGGCGTCTTTTTTATCCAGTGTGTTCTCACAGTAGAAAAGATGGCATTTTAAAATAATCTTCATAAAGAATGGTAATCATTCAAAAATATCTTAAAGGCAAGGATAGGAAATACTTTATATAAAAATATTTATATTGTCTGTTACTTCACTCAGAACAAGTTGTACAGTTCTAGAACATACCATATACACCATAGAAATTGGTGGTATTATCAGATGAAAAAGAGACACTGAAAAAGAGACACTGACATGCAATAGCGAGCTATAAACCAAATTTAATTATATTCCCAAACTGGATAAAATGCCTGTTCTTTATGTGGGGCTCTCATCCTTGCATTACACTAAATACGCCACTCTGTTAGGAGCACCTCGTTAATAACTACGAATCAAGGGACAGCTAGCTTTAGATATTGGCTGTGTTTGAGTCTTCTCGTTCAGAAAATTTAGATTTTCCTTAGTTTATGCCTTCTTAAATTTTTTTCCCCAACTTTTGGCATCTGGTGTTGTCTTTTGTGATATAATTTTGAGCTCAATGGGATATTCTCATTGGTTGCATAGCAACTAATTGGTTTTTTTACCCTTGTGTAAATAATACATCTTCATTGAAGAAAAATTAGATACAGATAAGCCAAAAAGTAGTAGATAGAGATAAGCAAAAATAAAAAACAGAAATCTTACACACACACACACACCCCTTTCTACCATCTAGGCATCTGGTGTATAGTCTACTAGAATGTTTTAATTTTTTCCAAATTCAGATGTGTTATCAACGCACATACTATCTTGTTGCTTTTATTTTTGCATATATAATACAGTAATTATCTTTCCATGTCACTATTTATTATTTTTCAGTCTCGTTGTTAATGTCTGCATAGATCATAATTTAACCATCCCCATTGGGTGGTTAGAAGGGTTTTTTGCTGTTTTAAATAGCACTGAAATGAATATCTTGTAACGGGAGTCTATCTTCTGCCAAATGCATTTCAGAATGGGTGCCTTCCTTACCTACCCGCCAGTAGGATATGGGTGTTTCCTTCCTTGGTGCCAACAGTTCTGCCACCTAAACACACTTAAGAACTAATATAAATTTGTTCTATTGTCATTTTGAAAACATTCTTTTAAAATAGTAATAGGGTAGAAGGTTTGGAACATTGGTTAACTCAGGATGGAAATTGGCAAGGGTGGCAACAGTTACTTTTTCTTTCTACGTTTTTGGGTTATTTCACTTACTACAATAATCATGTATTACTTTCCTAATTAAAAGAATTGATAACTCAAAATGACCTTTAATTCCTCCATGCCTTTTTTCCTCCCTCTTATAACAATTTAAGTGTTATAATTAGGGAAGGTCACCCAACCAGTTGGGTAAAATTGATCTTTTTTTTTTAGAGTAGTGGGAAGTGAGTGCAAGCTGGAGAGAATGAAAAGAGCATTGCCTGGATCCCCGCTGTGGCTGCGAGCTCCAGTCCCTGTGACTTGGCTACAATCGTGTTCAACTTTTCAGTGAAAAACTAGTAGAAAACAGTGCTGTTTTTGCTGATCACTATAGAAAGCAGAAACAAGAGTTAAATAAGAAACAGTGTGGATTTTTGGTTTTAGTTTTTAAGTGTTTAAATTCATGTTTGAGAAGAAGCTAGTTTAATTGGAGGATGAGGGATGAAGAAGAGTGGATTTGGCCCCAGAAGTTAAACTATCTGTCTTCGAGCAGAAGGCCAGCTAACTCTATCTTGGACCAGACAGCTCCCTACGTTGCGCACACAAATGTACAAGTTCCTGCCCAGCCGGCCCGCCTTAGATAGTGGCGCTGGGAGGGTTTCGGATTTGTTTCTCCCTCTTATGAAGGAGAAGCTGGGGCCGTTTCTGCTTGATTAGAGCCTCTCGTTTGTTCTGGATCTAGATTGGGAGTCCATGGATTATATGACCCCCTCCCCTGCCCACTGGCCCTGCACCCTCCTCTACAGTTGTTATCTCCCTTGCAAGTCAGTCTGGATGCCCTCCCCACTCGGAAGGAATGGGGGAGAGAGGAGGCTTAGTTATCGCGAATGCTGCTCACACAACGCCTGAGAACGCTTTTCACCAACGTCCTGCTTGGAGCCTGCAACAGGCCAGAAGGCTGCTGATGGCGGGCTTTCCAGACCCGTCCTCCTCAGGCACAGCCCTCGGTGGCGCCTCCCATGGTCTCCACTTTCTGCCATGATTCCCACTCTGCTCTGCGCTTTCTCCCCAGTGGCTTGCCCTCTTACTCTGCCCCTGGAGCTCTGCTCTGGAGGCAGCACATTTTTTTTTTTTACTACATCCTCAGCCTTCCTGGCAAAGTCAAGGGACATGCGGTCTCTGCTGAGCCGTACAACCCTCTGCTCCACTCACTCCAGTAAATTACCCAGTAAATTCTGGTGCCTCCTGCTCAGGGAGGAAATTAAGGTCCCCGAATTTCTCGCTCTCCCACTTTATAAACTCACCTACGCCTGGCCCCATCCCAGCCTTCTGTTCTCCACTGGAAGAGCTGCCCTACCGCCAACAAGAGTAGAATGATAGCTCTCATTTTTAATATTCATTTTTTACTGCTTACAGTTGAGCAGTCTTTATATTTACTGCCAATTTGTATTTTTTATGGCTTGTCTGTTCTTGTCATTGTTTCTTTTGGGGTGTTTATTTTTAAAATATTTTCCCTTAGGGTAAAAACAGTATTCTCAAGAAAAAAATAAATGCAAATACCTAGAATTTTCATATGTCAAGAAAGGTCACAAAATTAAAAGTCAAATTGGAAGAGAATTTTGTAATAAATGTTAAAAGAGGAGTTGGTTGCCTTTTAAATAAAGAACTTGTAACTCAACAGACTCATTTTCATATTCTTTCACCTAGCAATAGATTGTGAGGAAGCAATCCTAATTACAGAAGAAATTTTACATAAAAAGATACGGCATTATTTAATAGGGAAAATTGGAAAAATGTTCAATAGGGAGGTTTGTAAAGTTATTTATGTACATGCATACACCTTAATTTCTTCAGCACTTAAAAAGTATTCAGAGTCGTCATTTCAAAGTATGTCAAGTAATATAGTTTTATCTCACCTATATTTAAAATCTGCAAGAAAGACTGAAAAAAATATACCAAAATATTGATAGTGACAAACATTAATCTCCTTTGCATTATGTGATTAGGCGTATAATCAGAAAGTAGGGTCCCCTTCTGTCTAAGTTTTCTCTGTGTTTCCTCCTCTGCTCATTCCCCCACCATCCTGCCACAAAGCCTGTGCAGTACTCTGAGCCCTGTGGCCATTTTTCCTCCTGCAACAGTTGCAAAGGCTCTTCCTCATACTGGCATATGGCGGTCACTAAAATAGACGTGACCCTGCCATCAGGAAGTGTGGTGAAGCTTAAAGTCCAGCAGTGACTTTTTTTACCTTTATTTTTTAATTGATATTCTCATCATTGAGATGCTAAATAGTTATATAGAAAAGTCTCCCAGTCACTCATTTTCACTCCCTGAGAAATTTTATTGACATGTGAGAGAGTGAATGTGTGATATGCACATAAATAACAGACCTTCCCTAAGTTTGGTTGTCATCCTACAGTGTATCCTGGAAAGGAGTCCCTTGTTGATGGGCATTTGTTTTCTAATTTTTTCAGTCTTTTTTCAGTAACTTCTTGTGCCTTATTTCATAAGTCTTTCTGGGTGTTTGAAAGGAACGCTTCACTTTTGGGGGTACCACTCGTGATTCTTCTCAAGTCTCCTTTGCAGGATCCCCCAGGATTGGTCTTCTTCCCGGGAGTTTCATCCTTCCACTGCTCCCTCTGCACTGATGACTCCCAGATGCAGAACTATAACCCAGACCGCCCTGAGCTCCAGACCGCCCGGGGCACCTCCACCTGGGCAGCCTGGGCAGCCTGGGGCTCGGATCCCTCGTGGTACTCACTACCTCCTCCCTCGGAAAGCTCTGCCTGCCTTCTTTCCATCTAGCTACATGATTCCTGTTTCTCTAAGCCAGAACCTCATCCCTCTCCATCATCTTCCTTACCCAACAACTAAACCTGCAAATTTGAACTACGTTAGCGTCTTCCTTTTTCTCCCAATTTCGTCTTGATTCCTTTTCTGCTGTTTGGTTCAGCAAACGTGTTCTAACTCACGTTTGAATGCTTTGTGGTAGTTTTGACGACCCTAATTAAAGTGGAATTTTACCAATTGAGAGAAATGTCCGAGAGGTGCTCTCAGCCGGTGATCTGGGAGGCACCGTGGCTACCTCCCTAGTGCCCCCTCACTTGGCTTTCGGCACATTCGAGTGGTGCTGTATTTAAGCATAGAAGATGCCCCAAACCGAATGGAAACATTCTAGCTGTGCTGCAGTAGACTACTTAGGTGAGTGGGCAGGGACAGTTGACTTTTTTTTTCATGGTTTGTTGGTATTACTTTTTTTTTTAATACAAAAGAAGCACAGACTTGTAAAAAACTTAGTACACATAGGAATAAAGTAAACAGTAAAGGTCCCTGTCACACCCCTACTCCCTTTCCCCACAGGTTCCTTTCTCAGCATTTACTGTGTCCCCAACGCTGCTCTCTACAACAACTCTGTGAGGTGGATACTGTTACCTCCTCTCCACAGATGAGGGATGTGAGGCACAGAGAGGTTAAGTGACTTGCCCAAGGTCACACAGGTTGTAAGTGGCAGAGCCAGGGTTTGACCCCAGGCATCTGTCTCCAGAGCCCAGCGCTCCTGAGTTGGCCTCTTAAATTTTCAGATGTGCTGGTTTTCATCAGAAGAGGGAAGAATGGCAGAGATATCTAGGGAAAAGCAGAAGGGAGGAAAGAAAGAAGTAAAAGGTATAATGGGCTGCACGCATCCTGAAACCAGGGCTTCTGAAGCGGAAGTAGGGTAGTGAGAAGTAGTGAAGAAGTTCTGGCGTTGTGGGCATCACTCACTCTCTAAACCTTTCTCTGTAAGTAGGGGGAGTGTGTGGTGGTGCAAGGAATGACGAGTAGGTTCTCCGTGAGTGATGGCGATGACTAGAGTAGTATCCTTGGATTCTGTATGGGAGGATGCAGACGTTCCTCGCTCCTTTCCTTGTTTGAGACCCATCAGCATCTCCCTCCCACGTACAAGCTTCATTAATGCTGTTAAACGTGATAGATTTGCTGCATGAATGCCTTTGGCAGTTAAAACTATAATTTGCATTACTCTAAATTGATCAAAACATGTTAAAAAGTTGCAAATCTCAGAGTCAACCACAAAGCAAGAATGGCAATAGGGATTATCAGGGTAGATACTCATATAGTAGCCTGTTTATTAAATAATCAACATTCAGCATCTTCAGAGGTGATCCCCTTGGCTGGATTTGAATTCTGAATCTTAGGACCTCCAAAGAAGGAGGTTTTCTGGCCTGAAAAAGCAACCTCATTTAATATCCAGTAGTTCTATCCACTAGAAATGTCTTTCCCATGTGTAACCCAAATTGATCTTTGTTTTGAATTAAGGCCTTTTGCATCTTGATTCCTTCCTCGTGTCAAGATAATTTTAGTAAAGATTAATAAAACTAGAAGTGGAAATGTGTAGTGCAGAAACCTGTCACCAGAATCTCTTAATGATCTTGATAGGAAAAGCGAAGTTTTCCTCTCTTCCTGTGTCAGCCTGCTGGGCCTGCAGCTGGACTCGGCTCTTCTGCGTTTGCAGTTGGTAAAGCTGCCCCTCGGGGAGCAGACTTGGACAAAAGAAATAAGGGGGATATGATTTCTTCACTCACATCTCAGCTGTGGTTTCTGCCTCTGGAAAGCAGAGTTTAAATCTTTATACCACCACGGTATAATATTCCACCCTTGATACCTATTAGTATATTGTTACTAAAGGCTTACTCCTTTTAATTCATTCATACCTGTGAGCTAGGTCTAAGCAGAGGCTGCCCCATATGTGGGTGTTTTGCTGGGTATTTATGGTTGGAGTTTTTGCTTTGTCTTTGTTTTCTGTATTTTTTTTTAAACTTGTCCCCCCCGTCCCGTCCTTTGTCATCCACAGGTTCGAGAACTTGTCTTGGACAATTGCAAATCAAACGATGGGAAAATTGAGGGCTTAACAGCTGAATTTGTGAACTTAGAGTTCCTCAGTCTAATAAATGTAGGCTTGATTTCAGTTTCAAATCTCCCCAAACTACCTAAATTGAAAAAGGTAAGTGCTTTTTCTTTAACGATAAAAGAGAACCATCCTGGGAAGGGAAAAATAGATGATTTTACCTTTAAGGAAGCATTTGGTGTCCTGGGCAGATCTGGGATTGAATTCTAGCTCTGTCGTTCCCTGATGGGTGATCTTCTGCAGGTTCTTTCATCTAAGACTCAGTTTCCCCACCTGTAAACTGGTGCTACCACCTGAGCTTGCAGAATTGCTATGATGTTTGGAAATAATACATGTTAGATGCTCAATAAATAGTAGATATGAAGAATAATTATTTTGTGACTAATTTATCCCTTGCTAATTGTTATAAATTTGTTGTTATTAACTACACTTTGTTCTTAGTAAGCTCTGGTTTAGGAACCACGGGCGCCTCCTATTCCCCACGTTTTATGTTTGTTAAGGGCGAGTTTAAAGACTTTTCGGATTTGTGGTCTATGATAATTCAAACCCGTTATGTAATTCTTAATGAGTAGGAAGTTTACAATGTGTTGTGACTACAAGAAATTTTGTAACCGAGCTTCTCTATTTCCCTAACCTAGCTCACGGCCCATTGATAGTGCTTTATTGGTCTAATTATAAACCAATCACTGTCTCCCTCCAATTCTCCCCGGAAAAAACAACCGCAAGAAAAAAGTGTTTTCTCATGTCTTTGCGCATTTAACTGTCAACCCCAGAATGTCAGAAGTAGAAGAAATTTTGGTCTTCTAGCCTAGCCCCTTATTTTATGGGCATAGCAGGAGACCCAGAAAGGTATAATAATTTGCCTAAAGCCACCCGCAAAAGTAGTTCGCGGTAGAGCCAAAGCTAGAGCCCGTATCTCCTGTTGCCTAGCCCAGTACCTTTTCCATTACATATGAAAAGGACGTGGTCATGTAAGCGTTGCAGAATTCTCCGCTCTTTGGGTATTCGCTTTATTAGGGAATTTAACTTGAACCTTTATCTAAAGAAAGGTACACAGAAAGAAATCTGTAATCAAATTTAGGCCAAGGGTAGGTAGGCTGTTCCTGTATCTTGCTTGAGTTCTGGGAGGGACTTGGTTTTTGGTTAAGTAAATCAATTAAAAATCACAAGTGATTTTTACTTATTTGCCGCATTTAGGTAATAAATGCTCGGGCAGTTGGCATGAGTTTCAGGGTGACCTTGTTTCCTATCAGAAAGAATCTGTTATATTTAAATTTGTAGGGGGCTGGCCCCGTGGCTGAGGTTAAGTTCGCAGGCTTCGCTTCCACGGCCCAGGGTTTCTCCCGTTTGGATCCCGGGCACGGATGTGGCACAGCTCATCAGGCCATGCTGAGGCAGTGTCCCACATGGCACAGCCAGAGTCACTCACAACTGGAAAATACAACTATGTACTGGGGGGCTTTCGGGAGAAGAAGAAAAATAAAGAAGATTGGCACCAGATGTTAGCTCAGCTGCCAATCTTTAAAAACATAAATAAGTAAATGAATAAATTTGTCATCTTTTCCCTGTCTTCTGATAAGTATCTACTTTAGAGGTTCAAGTGTAACCCTTTTGTGTTTGCATGCATTATCAGTGACATCAGAGGCCCTGATTAGCCCACTAGACAACTGATGGGTGGCTTTTTAGCGTCTATCTACATAAACTTGACGTTAGCTTATCCCTATTATGTGTTTTCTGTTCTGTTTTCCTAGCGTCCTGATACGTTTTCCTGAATTACTGTGATCTGTGTGGTCACCCCTGCTGAGAAAGTCAGTGTCTCGGTGACTGTCTATCTAGAGGCTTTATCACTCCCTCGGGAGTCTTGTTGGTCGCTTACTTGGTAGGGTTAGTGAGGGATGAACAGAGATCTGTCCACCAAACCTAAAGGCAGTTTGGATGTTCTCATTGCTGATATGGACTTGATTTTCTCCCTACCCTAGAGCACAGATTGTTTTTTAACAAGAAGCAGGTTCTGAAAGGAATTTTAGTGTATAAATGTCACAGCTTTCCTAAATTTACACATTGATTTCATTTCAAAATAAATATGCCACTAAATGCTTTGGCGGATTGTCTTATCTCTACTCCCTAAGATGTTCATGTCGGAAGGATGTGAATATTGAATATTTGTGCTATTCTAACCAGCCAAGGGAAATAGTCTCTTTTTATTTTTTTTTTTATTTTTTTTATTTTTTTTTTTTTAAAGATTTTATTTTTTCCTTTTTCTCCCCAAAGCCCCCCGTACATAGTTGTATATTCTTCGTTGTGGGTCCTTCTAGTTGTGGCATGTGGGACGCTGCCTCAGTGTGGTCTGATGAGCAGTGCCATGTCCGCACCCAGGATTCGAACCAACGAAACACTGGGCCGCCTGCAGCGGAGCGCGCGAACTTAACCACTCGGCCACGGGGCCAGCCCCTAGTCTCTTTTTATTTTGACTTACTAAAATTTCAGTGAAACTAACGCTTGAGTCTTTGTTGATTATAGTCTTGTATTTTTAAATCTAGACCATGACTAGATATTTGACTGGAATATCCCACTGGAAGGAAAAAATGTTTTGAAGTGTTACATTTCAGTACAGTTGAGTTGTTTTTTAACCTATTCTCTCAACGAATATTTATTTAAAAGTTCCTCTATTCTGCATTATGCAGTTCATTTCATTGCATGCCAAAGACTAAATAACATGAAGTTTTCATGCTATTCCACATATATAGCATGATAGGGAGCACATGGATTCTTCTGAAGCTAGCCTGCCTGGCTTCAGATCATAGGTCCTCCGCTGTAACAGCTGTGTGCTCTGGGGCAAGTGACATGGTCTCTGTAGTTCCTCTTACTCATCTGTGAATAGGGGCAATAATTCCACCTACCCCATCGGGTTATTGTGAGATTGATGAGCTCATGTGCTTCTAGTGCTTGGACCAGCGCCTGGCGTTTAAGTACTATGTACGGGTTAGATACTGTTACCCCTGTTCTTGGCACTTAAAATAGAGAATTGAAATCAGCTGTTTGGCCTAAGTTTTCTCATCTGCAAAATGAAAAGTTTGAATTGGATGCTCTCGACCATCTTATTTTTCCAGGATCCAGTTTCTTTCCCTCTGAGATTCTAGTACTCCGTGGTGAAGGCTTAGCCCTTCCTGGCACCCCACTCGCCATGCTTCTTGACCTGCAGCTAAGAAATTAGAGCAGGTTCTTGCAAAGGCTACTGCCAGGTTTATGCAAGGAGTGGCCTCCTGGGAGTTGGTTTCGTCAACCCTCAAAGCTGGTGCCCCCCTCCCTTTCCTGAAGTCATGGAGCACAAGGGCTTGTTTGTGGCCTGCACCACTCCTATAGCCTTCAGAGGCTTCCAGATGTGCAAGCCCACAGTGTGTCAGCACTGTACACAACCAGATGAGGTTTCAAGTGGGCATTGCAAGCTTTGCTTGGCACACAGAATAGGCTGCTTAGAATGCATGGGCCATTTACCCTTTCTGGCAGGTATAGAGTATTACAACTTCTCAAAGAATTCTAATTTGCTTTGACCCACTTTTTAGGTGAGAAAATGTATTCACTGATTTTAGGGGCCAGTTCTTGAGCAAACTGTTATAATTAGCAGCTAGTTAAAAAAACACAACTCTTTTCATCCTATCGTGTCTCTCTCCCTTGCCCAAAATGTGCTAGGATCTGTAAACTGCTTATTTGGATTTAATCAAACAAAATGAATACATGCCCTAATAAAAACAGAGATCATTGAATTTTGATAAGTATTTGAATACTATATGTGCTATTTAGAACACCTTAATGATATGTGTTTCTCTGTGTGTGTGTGTGTGTGTGTGTGTGTGTGTGTGCGTGCGTGTGCCCGCCCTGTGTGCATTTTCTCTTCCAGCTTGAGCTCAGTGACAATAGAATCTTTGGAGGTCTGGACATGTTAGCAGAAAAACTTCCAAATCTCACACATCTAAACTTAAGTGGAAATAAACTGAAAGACATCAGCACCTTGGAACCTCTGGTAAGTAATTGAGAATTTAGAAACCAGGACTTATTGGTCATTTTCATTTTCATATTTCTTTATAGTGAGGGGAATGATTGGAAATAATCATTGATTGAGAAAGTGGTGGTTTTTTATTATAATGCTTTTTCTAGAAGGAGCCCAGTTTTAAAGATGAGGGCTTGTCTGGTTATGTGTGTTCCTGTGGCTTTGCTCTCTCTGCCTGATTATTGTGGCTTCCTTCAAAGGGGAATTCTTTTCTTTTCTTTTTTGTCCTTTTTAAATTTCATATGTTGAAAACCTTAACCTTAAACATCTATCTGAAAATTTTTTCTCTAGACTAGCCAGGCTTTTCTGTACTTTTATACTTTTACAGAAAAAGCTATTTATATTGCGTGGCATATCTGAATTATAAATGGAACAGTCCAAGGACAGCTCCAGTATGTTTTGGATCTTCTAATTCATGATCTTGTGTTCTAGCTGCATCACTGTTGCCTAAAGTTTTGCATGGGAACCCCCAAATCCTCCTCAGTCTTACCTACTGGGATAAGCTATGGAAAGTTAAGCAAATGCCAATTGGTTATAGACTTGCTGTGTGACCTTGGGCAAATTGCTTCTTCTCTCTGGGCCTCAGTTTCCTCCTTTATGAAGCAGGGAAGATAATAATCCCTGCCTTACTTGCCTCACTTAGGAGTTCTGAGAATAAAATAAGGTAATGCGCTTACTTTGCTTTGTAAGTTGGGAGCTGTGCTAATGGAGGGCCAGTCCATGCAGAAGTCGCAGTGGCCAGAAAAGAGCTTCTGCAGGCAGGGGTAACACGGGCTGTGGGCAGCCACCTGAAAATGTGTCTGAATTCAAGTTTGTTAAATGACTGATTTCCCTGAATATGACATTCAACAAATTTGGCATGGAGGTAGAATTCCATTTACTAAGGCTCATGGAACTCAACCTTGTTGTCTACTACCCAAAGAAGCCTGTGGTTTCTTTCTGTTTTTTACTGGTATACATAGTATTTCCATGTGACTTAACTTGCAAGCATTAACGGGGAGAGGGCTGTGCTGCAGATAGGAGCTGTCTTTCAGGATCCAGAAGAGCAGAGCCCAAGAGGAAGGGCATCTTTCTCTGCTCTTCTGATGTCACAATATAGTCAGTATTTGGATTTCACATCAGCTCTACAGAAAGCTCTGTTGGTATTTTAAGGGAAGATAGAATTAAATTGTGACTTCTTGTTATGAAGAGGATTTCCTGCCAGAACTATAGGATCTTTTCCTCCTAACCAATAATTGAGGCTCTGTTCCACTGTAGATTTAATGACCTTTTACTGAGTCCCTTTTATGTTTCATGAAGTGTACCTTGTTTAACTCGTTTCCCAGAAATGTTTGGAGCCTCCTTCTCACCTTTGCTGTCTTAATTTTGCCCATTTTTTCTGTTTTAGGTATACCCAGATACTTGAGCTCCCTCATTTTCCTAGTTCTATTTTTTTCCTCCAAACCAATTCCCATATCCAGTGTTGAAGCGAACATCAAGTTTTGCTGTATTCGGGGATATTAACATTTGCCCACTGTATCCTCGTGTAACGTAGAGAAGAGAGAATGACGGTCCTCCTTGCAGAGATAGGAAACCAAGTTCCGAAAGCTTAAATACTCAGCAGCCACAGGATAAATGGCAGAGTAGGGTTTCAAAACCAAGTCCACCATTCTCTCCACTGCCCTTAGGACCTGTTCTCTTTTTACCTACAAATTTTTTCCATACCCGAATTGACCTAGCTGGCAGTTCCAACAGGAGCACCAAGCTAAGTGATGAGGATCTCCCAGTCAGACGGGCTACACTAAGCCTTTATTATGTGTGAATGACAGGCCTGTCAAATCAGGGTCACTGTAAGCATTGGAACCTCTTTTTTTGAGAACAACCTGCCACGTAGTATTTCCATGCTAGATCACTGGCTGTTGCCTAATTCTCATGGCAACCCGAGTCCTCTTGATGTTTCGTCAGAAGCCTTGGTCAGTGTCCGGCATGCAGGCAGGGCAGAAGCAAACGTTGTCTGGGAGTTGTTTGCTTGGGTGTTCCTGACCTGGTCAATGACATATGAGGGCCCTTTGGTGGCCGTGAAAGTCTCAGTGCTCCTGGGACGGTGAAGAATGAGAAATTATTATTATTGTATTTACCATTTTTGGAGGATCTCTTATGTACTGTACACTGTAGAGGATGCTTTGTGTATGTTATCTCATTAGTAATCCTCAAAACATTACTGCAAAGTGGATAGAAATAGCACGGCCCTTGTTACATGTGAGGAAGCTGAGGCTTGGGAGAGGCTGAATCCCTTGTCCAGAGTCACACACTTGGCCAGCCAGTGACAGGGCCACAGCGCTGCACACCCAGGGCTATCTGGAAAGACAGAGCTCCTGCCATTCTCCTGAGCTTGCTCTTCAGATTCCTGGGGGTGCCGGGTGGGTCTCCTGAAGTTACAACTTAGAGTAAAATAAAACCGTAGGCGAAGGTGAAGGGGGGAGACGTTGGGTCCATTTTGGCTTCTGAAAGTATTCAGCGGGGAGAAACGCCATCCTCATCCTCATTAACCGCGTACATCTTGAACACCGTCTACGTTGAGCCCAGTGCTTATAGTCAATGCAATGATTGTGAATGCCTCTGCTTGCTACAGGGACATTAATCGAGAGACAAAGAAGGCATCAATTCAAACGTCCTTGGACACCTTTTTTAAGAGACCTGGGCCATCCAAACCATCCCCCAAAGCCCTTCTAAATTCTAAGAAGGCAAGCAAAATTATTGTTAATAAAATGTTTAATGTTTATTATGGCTAGCCTATTAGTTTTAGGCCAAATTTCTGGTATGGTAGAGTTGTAATTTTTTTATTTTCTTTTTTAACAGTATTTACACATTACATTGGAATCCTGAATAATCTAATCTGTGTGTCGTGTATTTTGGGCCTTAAAGCACAATTTTACTACTTTACACAGTTCTAGAGTACTGCAGTTATTTGGGATTTTGTTGTTGTTTGCTTTCACTTCATTTTCTGGTATATTGTTTGGAATGTCCAAATGATTCATAATGGGTCCTTTCTCACAAAGTAGCCAGAAGTCTCACAGACTCAGAGAGTCTCGGAAACAGGAGGGCCTTGGAGGCCCTGTGTCCTGGGATAGTTGACAGAGCGAGAGGAGGGGCCTGGGGCGCCGGAGAGCGCTGAGGATCGGGGGTTGGGCACGTGTTTGGGCCTCCATTCCTAGGGAGTAATTTTGAGAAACAAATGGTTCATTCCCTAGAGCAAAGAGTTTTTTACTGAGCCGCTTTGAGAAGGCTGCCTAAATTTACTTGCTGTTCTGTCTTCGCTGGTATAGAGTCGACCTTTTTATGAAGAGATTAGAGTTCCAGTATGCTAGCTAGTTGTCTGGGGTGGTGTTTTTTTCAGCATTTTTTCCCTCTTTGGCAAGCAACCATACCTGGGAGGGAACATAATCTGAAAGCTACACAACATGAAAGCAGTTCCCCCATGATGAGAAGGCTGGACAGCCTTCTTAAGACCTCAGGGGACTGACTTTGATGCGCACATGATTTGATCCACAAACTCTTGGGTCATTGTGCATTTGTGTTTCGAGGGGCGCATTTGCCTGTCGCTGTGACCCTGCTCTGTGTTCCGAGGACTGCGCAGTGAGGACAGAGCAGGTGTGGGAACCTCCTCCTTGATCAGGAGGATAGAGGCTGTGAGTGCGGGCTCAGCAGCCTTCCTTCTAAAGGACCAGGGAGTGGATCTTTTAGGCTTCATAGGCCAGCCAATCTGTCACAACGCTCAGCCTTACCCTTGTAGCACGAAAGCCGCCACACATCATACGTAAACCAGTGAATGTGGCTGTTCCAGGAAAACTTAATTTATGAAAACAATCAGCGGGCCAGAATGGGCCAGCAGACCATCGTTTGCCAAGCCCTGCTTTAGGGTGAAGATTTTCAAATCATTTTGTAATTCCCCAGAATTACACAGATACCCTAAATCCTGGAGACTGTTTTTGTTTCATCTGCATTTCTTCCCAGCTCCTTGTGAATGTTGAAATAGCTTTCCCAATAAAGCCTCAGAGCCTTTAAACACCAACATTTATTTTTTGCGACTTACTTCATACGGAGATATGAAATTTTTTTGGTGAGCAAGATTGGCCCTGAGCTAACACCTGTTGCCAGTCTTCCTCTATTTTCTATGTGGAATGCCCCAGCATAGCTTGATGAGTGGTGTGTAGGTCCGTGCCTGGGATTCAAACTGGGGAACCCCAGGCTGTCGAAACAGCACACAAACTTAAACACTACACCACAGGGCTGGCACCCCTTTTTTTCTTCCTTTTTTTTTTTTAGTACTACTTCCTTAGAGGTTACCAAGCTTTTTCTCTTGCTTCAGAACCATCAAAAGTTCGATCTGTGAAGCTGTGTAGTCATATGCCCTCCGGGCTCGTTGCCTCTATTCTACGAGGCGCCAGGCCGCATAGCGCTGCACGTTTGTGTTCACTCTTTATAAAAGGGGTCCCCTCTTCCCCTCCCTGTGAGGGTCTGCTCTCCCTCCTGTTGCTGTCTCCTTATTTGTCTCTAACACTACCTCTGCCCTCCCAGTCTCTTAATTCACCTTTAATCAAAACTTAATAGATGTAGGATTGAAATAATAGTACATTGATGTAATAACATGAAGATCTGAGTAAAATGTAAAATACACATTTTCCTATCCCCATTGGCTGCTCAGAATCTCTTGCGCCAGGTGTTTAGATCTTAACTGTTTTAGATAGATGAAACTGAGGTTCCAAACAAAGGAGATAATGCAACAACATTTCAAGGTACGGTAAATCAGAAGAATTTTATACCAGAAGGGTCTGGTAATAGTGTCCATCTTTTCCAAAAGAATTAAAAAAGAACACGGGATAGTGCTTCCTGCTTCTGAAGTTTGAACTCTGAGCCCCCTCCTTTGCGCCAGCCAGTCTCTCCGTAAAGTTTGCACACCACCACACTTGGTGCTGTGTTATATTCCAGTCTCCAGCCTGGCACATCTCTGTCTCCAAGGAGGGGTCTCAGGCACCTTGAGATGGATTGATGCCCCTCATACGGCCACCCTAGCGCATGAAGACAGTGCTTGACACCAGCACGTTCTTACTGGCCGTTTGATTACTCAAGTGTTCACACTTAGCTTTGAACCAACTTTATTAAGCACTGTTTGTCTCATACTGTGAAAAGATCCAGTCTTAATAAACATTATTTGAAATTCATATTTAAGACTACTAATGCTGCCAGGAAAAGACAGTTCTCCGAGAGGGTAGATGTGGGAGGGAAGGCCTGACAGAGAGGGTGCACAGGGCTTGCAGTGTTGTCCTGTGCACAGGGCTGAGTGGGTGGCAGTTGATTGAATGTAGAGCCTAGAGTTTTACCTCTTCAGGAGATGGGTTTTGTTGCGTATGTTCCTTTGGTTTAGGAGGTGTGTTTTTTGATCCCTTTCTTCAGAAAAAGTTGGACTGTCTGAAAAGCCTGGATCTGTTTAACTGTGAGGTTACTAACCTGAATGACTACCGAGAGAGTGTCTTCAAGCTCCTGCCCCAGCTGACCTACCTGGATGGCTATGACCGAGAGGATCAGGAAGCCCCCGACTCGGATGCCGAGGTGGACGGTGTGGACGAAGAAGAGGAGGATGAAGGTGAGTGGGCGCAACATCCAGTGAGCCTAATTTCTGCCTTTCAGAGGTCCTGAGAAAGCTACTGAATGTTCTTGCTATTGAGAGAAATAATTTACATCCATGCATGTGGGCATTTCATTAAATTTGGAGCGAGGACCTCTGTTTAATTTTGATAAGGTCTTGGGACACTGAAGCCTTCAAATGATTCAAAATAAAAATGGTTCGTCAGCTAATTAGTCTTGAATTCGGAGCCTAGAGACCATAGGCTGCTCCAACCCATTGAAGTACTTGTGGTTTACAGTTTACTAAAAGGACGTCGTCTCCTGCCTTCCTCCTAGATGCTCCTTTTCTCGCTTACTGCCTACTTATCCTTACAAGCTTAGCCTTGGCACCACTTCCAGGGAGCATTTCCGGACACCAGTGGGCTAGGGTAGGTCCCTGTGCGTGCTGGCTCATCCCCTTGCTAACCTCTCTCCTAGCACTTGTCGCACTCTGCTATTCTCGTTCCTTCCAACTATGCTTCTTCTTGGGTAGAGATTGTCTTTTATCTCCTTATTCACACTTAATAGGTACTTGGTACACGTTCATTGTATCCTAATAGGAATAAAATAGGTTTCCTGCCTTCGCTATATGACCAGAGATAAGAAGGTAATGATTTTAAAGTACTATGTGATACATTCCATTTCTCATTAGTAAGGAAAATAAGCTCTGGCCCTAATATGGAATTCAAATAGAGTTTTTATTTTTGACATTGATCAAGGTTTTTTATATCTAGTTATCTTTAAGAATCTTTGTATATTTTCTACCCAAAATATCCCTCCAGAATTAGCTCGTGCTTTCCTTACACAGTGACTCGTTGACTCTGAGTCACTCTTAGGACGAATGGTTTCTGGCCTCGGAGTGGCTTAGAGGAAGCCGAGTGATCAGTTTTCACATCAAAATGAAGAAAACTTATTCTCCTGTAATTCCTGATGTTGCTGGAATTGGTGGTATTACTGTATTTGAAGCACTATTTTAAATATCTCTTTTCTTTAAAAATAAAAATACAGGATAGAAATGGTTGAGAAAAGTGGAGGAGGAGAAACATCAGGCAGCTTGCGTGTGATTAATGGTGTAGTAATCTGGAAAATTGCACATTCATTTTGTGGCAGATTTGGGACAAGGCCACAGCATACGGTAAAGTGAACACAGAGTAGGATGCCTCCCTTGTTCCAGATGTTTCTATCACTCACTCACTCCTGAAAACCGTTCATCCCTCTTGGCTGTTCAGGCTCCCCTTGGACAGGTCGAATGGCTGCGTGTGCAGGAGCCTGTGGAGACTCCTTGGAGGGCAGAGGGCAGCTCCTGGGAGCGAAGGGCAGTCAGGCACAAACATCGGAGCATTGCTTTTGTGCTAGGCACTGTGGACAATAGTTTTGAAAGAAAAGAAAACAAACGTGGTTCCTGTCCTCTTGGAGCTCAGTGTCTACTAAGAAGAGAAATGTTAAATGATCATAACTAAAATATTCCCAAGTGAGCAAAGTGTGCAGGAGAGGAGCAGCATCAGGTGCTTGTGTGCGAGCATGTGAGCTGAGAATGGGAGGGCCAGCAAGTCGGCCTGAGGAAGTGCTGTTGAACTGAGACTGGAAGGTTGAGTCAGTGTGAGCCCCGTTGAGAATACAGGAAGAGCGTGCCGAGGCAGGAGAGCGCAGTGAGCTCGTGGAGTGGGAGAGGCAGGGACTGCTCGCCTGGGGGCCTGCACCACGTATGGAGACGCAGGGGGCGGTGGCCTCCATCACCCTGCCTGTCCCGGGTGTGCACACCTGCCTGCCACCTCTGATGGGGTCCCCAGGTTCCTGATTGGAGCAGCTGGTTTTGTGGTGGTACCCTTACCTCAGCGAAGGAGCTCAATTTGATTTATTGGTAGCTTTTTACTATGGAAAATTTCAGTCATAGACAAAGGTAGAAATAATAGTAAAACTAACTTTCACGTTCCTGTCATTGAACTTGAGCACTTACTGGTCCATGGCTGATCTTGTTTTATACATGCACTCCCTCAGCCACTTGCCCCCGCCTAATTCTGAAGCGAGTCCCAGCCATTGTATCATCCCAGCAGTACGTATGGTAGTGGACATCCAGCCCGCCAGGACGCCTGGCCTCCAGCTTTGTGGGACTCTTGAACAGAGGAACTGAGCTGCAGCAGCTCAGGAGAAGGAGGGTGATGGTGCTTCGTGGTGGTTTCTGCTGACATTGGTGTGGCCCAGTGTTCGTCCTGTGCACCAACCCAGAGCTCCCTGGCACCTTCCCAGGGGTGGCCTGTGGACAGCAAAGTAGTTAATGAATTCCATGTGGACCGTTTTCAGAAGGAGAAGATGAGGAGGACGAAGAGGATGAGGATGGTGAGGAGGAAGAGTTTGATGACGAAGAGGATGAAGATGAAGACGAAGATGGAGAAGGGGAAGAGGACGAAGATGAAGTCAGTGGGGAGGTGAGTGCAACTCTGCTACCCATTTGTAGTTACAGTGAAAGTGTGGATTTCAAAAAAAGAAAAAAGAAGGAAAAGGCCTCTGAAGAAATTAGTATACTTGTGAATAAACTGATGTCAGTCTGGTTGATTTAGCTCTTGTCCCCCTTTTGGTAAATACTAACTGGAATGCTTGCTGAATGCTAACTAGACACAGGGCTTGGCTCTGCAAACTGAGTTTTGATCCTTTAACTTTGGGAGGAAGCAGTAGTTGAGTATTCATGCAGAGGGTGAGAGAACTGGAGACGCTGAGAACTGACGTGTCTGTCTGTCCCTTTGTTGCATTGAAGGGAGGGTCTGTTTGCCACGTCTGAACTTGTTCTTGTGTATCAGCTGCATTCAGTAAGTACTTTCTCTGCTGTGCTAAAGAGTTGGATGCAAAGTTAACTAAGAACATGGTCCTGCCTGCACGAGCAGCTGGTCTAGTTTATGAGACGCCTGGTGAAGCAGCGTCTCTGAGGAGCCCAGCACTGCAGGACAGGAGAAGGGGGGACTTAACTCTGACCCGCAAGGAGGTTTGTGAAAACAGGCAAAGAAAATTAGATGGCATCAAAAAGCATGTTCTTTTGTAGTACAAAAGTAAGGCTGGGTATTTGTATAATCTCATAGGTGTTTAATGAAATAAGTTCTGGAAGGAAGATTTTATAAGAATGGGAATATAGAAATCTTTGTCCAAACTTGCTTTGAAATTCAAGATTTTAAAATCATTTCTTGAATTATCCATCATAAGTTGTATACTAATTAAACATATCTGGCAAATAAAATGTTTACTTTTGAAAAGCAGGTATTTTTCCAGGGGAAGAGTCACCCTAAGCTAACACCTGTTGCCAATCTTCCTCCTTTTTCTTTTCTTCCCCCCGAAAGCCCCAGTACCTAGTTGTGGATAGTTGTAAGTTCTTCTTGTTCTTTTGTGTGAACCACCACCACAGCATGGCTACTGACAGACAAGTGGTGTCGTTCCGAGCCCAGGAACCAAAGCACAGCACACCGAACTTTAACCACTGTGCCATCAGGGCTGGCTTGAAAAGCACTTTTTGGGGCCAGCCCTGTGGCCGAGTGGTTAAGTTCGCGAACTCTGCTTTGGTGGCCTAGGGTTTCGCCAGTTCGAATCCTGGGCACAGACATGGTACTGCTTGTCAGGCCACGCTGAGGCAGCGTCCCACACACCACAACTAGAAGGACCCACAACTAGAAATATACAACTATGTACCATGTATGGGGATAAAAAGGAAAAATAAAATCTTGAAAAAAAAAAAAAACACAAGCAAAAAAAAGAAGAGCACTTTTTTAAAAGAAAATTTTAAATTAAGCTTATAAGAAAAATCAGCAGATCCCAGTACATCAAAGTAGATGAAAACAACATAACAGTTTTCTCCTTGATGGATTGTTACAATTACTGGCAAATTATAGTTTTCTTTGTACTTCTCAGCTTGGCAGAATTAATGTAATAATGGCGTGCTATTTACCATTCTTTAGGAGGAAGAATTTGGACATGATGGAGAAGTTGATGACGATGAAGATGATGAGGATGAGGATGAGGATGAAGGTGGGTCGGATGCATGCACTTTGGTTCTCCTCAGTTAAAAATCAGGGGGAAATATCCATTAATTTAGAATTTGAAACCACTCAGGAGAAAATAAAAGGCCCTTGGGCCTGGTGATCTTCACAGGTCTTCATAGGTCTAACAAGGCCTGTCAGTGTGTCTGTGCTGGTGCAGCTCGCCTGCTCTACAGCGATTAATAATGCCTATGTGAGTGCGGGCGGCTTGGTCCTCAGTCCCCACACTTGAAATGTGTTTTTAGACCCTGTCATTTGGGTTACTGCCAGGCATGAGATTTCTGTTTTGGAATTCTTTCATTAACAAAAGCCTGGTGGCACAGTGGTTAACTTCACACATTCCGCTTCGGCGGCCCCGGGTTCACCGGTTTGGATCCCGGGTACAGACATGGCACCGCTTGGCAAGCCATGCTGTGGTGGGCATCCCACATATAAAGTAGAGGAAGATGGGCACAGATGTTAGCTCAGGGCCAGTCTTCCTCAATAAAAAGAAAAGGATTGGCAGCAGATGTTAGCTCAGGGCTAATCTTCCTCAAAAAAAAAAAGAAAAAAGAAAAAAAAGAAAAGTCTTACTATTGGATTGTAGATTTTGCAGGATATATATAAATAGCACCTTTCCAATTTTATCAGTGTTATTCCTTTCCCCACCACAACAAAAACCAGTGAAACATCTACTTATTTATTATTCATTGAAAGAACAGCTTCTCCCACTTGTATAGGTTTCAGAGTACCAGGCTGCTTCCTGTGCTTTCCCATTGATTCATACTTTCTCAGCACCTGTTCTCTGTGCCAGGCATTGGACTAAATTTACATGGCTAAAACAATGGTTAGGACCTGGTCCCTGCCTTCAAGGAGCTTTTTGGAACATAATTGCGTGCAGATTTAGTCAATTTCGTTGAAATAGCCAGAAATTTTTACTAGTTGAAAAAACAGAGTGATGTGTAGGTCTCTGTCCCGCATACCAAGGATTCGAAGAAGTCCCTGCTTGGTTGATATGAACTTGCTGTCGTCTGAGTCCTGGCGTGTTCCAGGCAGACTGCTTCGTGTTGTCTCACTTCATCTTCAGAATAACTTTCATGAAGTCAGTACCATTGTCCCCATTTTACGGACGAGGGACTAGGCTTCAAGAGGTTCAGTGGCCCATGGTCACTCGTTAGTGAGCCTGGCTCCGAGACAGCTCGCTCACTCCAGAGTCCTTGCTATGCATTGTAATAACTGCCGATGTCTAATTGTCAGGACTAGCAAGTATAAGGAAAATAAGAAACATCTGGGAGACAGCCACTTCAAATTGAGAAAACTGGGTTACCTTTGCTGTGATTTGAGGCGCTGCTGTGCATTTTGCCCTTCTTGGTTCCATGGCCACTATTTATGCTTTTATAAATTTATACCTCTTAATTAACAACCTGTTGATCTAATCAAGCTTACATTTTTTAAATCTCCCAACCATCAGAACATTCATTGTTGTTTACCTCCGTTAGCAATAACTTAGGCAAAATGCCTTTCCAGTTGTCTCAAAGTGGATTTTTGTTATTGTACAGAGGAGGAAGAAAGCGGGAAAGGTGAAAAGAGGAAGAGAGAAACAGATGATGAAGGAGAAGATGATTAAGACCCCAAATAACCTGCAGAAAAGAGAACTGTTCAGTATTGGTTGGACTGCTCATGGATTTGGTAGCTGTTTAATAATAATTAAAAAAAGGTAGCTGTGATACAAACCCCAGGACACCCACCCACCCAAAGAGCCAAAGAATAGTTCCTGTGACATTCCGCCTCCCTCTGTTTAGTCCCTCTTGGAAATCCACCACCAAGTTTGGGGACTTCACCCCAACAAAATTATAAGCGTTGTTAGGTTTTCGTGTCAGACTCTTGCTGTGGCGTGGATAGCTGTGATTGGCGAGTCAGCCGTCTGTGGCTACCAGTTACACCGAGATTGTAACAGCATTTTTACTTTCTGTACAACAAAGAAGCTTTGTAAATAAAATCTTAACATTTTGGGTCTGTTTTTTCATGCTTTTCTTTTTAATGAAACTTTTTTACATTAGGACATTTTATGTGACAACTGCCAAAAAAATATTTTTAAGAATTTAAGTGAAATAAACACGTTCCTCTTTGGTAAAGCCTAGTTGTATGCTTACATTTTTAAACTAGACTTTTAATTGTAAGCTCATGTTAAAACACACTAAAGAATGGTTTCTTTGGCGTTTTTATATTAGTGGTTGTTGAGGGGAAATGCACAAGTGTGTAGGATGTTTAGTGTTTAATCTTCATGTTTGATGGCGGTGGGAGTGAGGCAGATTTTTTAAAAATAATGTTTGAAATTCATTGCTCTGGAACCCATGAAAGTAATGTTCGATTCAAATAATAGATGACTTAGGAAAAGAGGGTAGTATAAAGGAAAAGATTTTACCCCGAGTCCGGAGAGAACTGAATTCTAGTTCTGGCTCTGCCGCTGATTTCCCGTGTGACCTTTTGTTGACCTTTGGGTCACCTCAGTCTGGAAAATTGAGGGGGTGTGACCAAATGGCTTCTGAAGTCTCTTGCAGCACTGATAGTCTGTGACCCTCACTGACAAGAAGGTCCGAAGAAAAAAATGGGCTTTGCACCAAGGCTGAAACATGTCGGATTTGACTGACAGGTGAACAGAGTATGGCTTGTGACCGAGACAGGCGCACTAAGAAGGAGTGACGTGTGAAAAGCCTTCCCGGGGAGCGGGTGGGCACTGCCTGAGGTCAGCTCGGCTTCTCCAGGAGATGGAAGTTTCTCTGTTCTTATGATCTTCAGGGTATTTGGGGGAGGGTAAGGTGCTCTGCAGTCTGCATTCAGTGGCTCCGCCATTTAATTGACGAATGACTGTGTTGTCAATAATATTTTTTGCAGTGGAAGATTTAAGGATTGTTTTAGTAAATCTTAGCGGTAAGCTGCTGGAATGAGTGGGGGTTTTATGCGCGTAAAAATAACATTAAAGATTGGAATCTAACTTGACTTTATATCTAGAAAAAGTTACCTAGTGTCAGTGGAGCCCCCACTTCATGTACTTTAAAATTGATGTCTCTTCTAGGCTTTAAAGTGGAGTTTGCTTTTTACCAAGGAAATTTAAGAAAATTGAATTTGATTTCTGGTTTAACAGGTATTACTTGATTTTCCCCAACCCCAAGACCTTATCTGCCATTTGGCAAAGCTCAGATACATTATAAAGCAATTTCTTCTGTAGCCTAGATGTCCTTAGGCTTTGTAGATATTGCCAAATATCAAACGGTAACTTTGGATGATTATTTTTCCTGCTTTTTCAAGTTTACAGAAGTTTCCAGAGTCTACCAAGCACCTAGGATATGCCAGCCTCCTTGGCTGGGCAAGAGGGAGGGGGGTTGGGATGGAGACAAGCCGGCACTTGCGGTAACTAGTAGGGAAAAGAAGGCACAGACATGGTAATGATATTTACTAGGACCTAGACCAAGAGGCCAGATAAGTGTTAGGGTAATTCAGAGGCTGGAAAGGTGGCATCCAACTCGGAGGACTGGGGAAGTTTCCAAGAAAGGAAAGTATTTGAGTCACACATGCAAATATGAGCAGAGTTTAGAAACAGGAATGGAGAAAGGAGGAGGGAGCATGATGAGCAGAGGTCAGGTCAGAGGTTGGGGACTGCTGAGGGCATTGAGATTCAAGTAGGCAAGTTTGACGAGAATGAGAAAGACTAGAGGAATGGCAGGTGAGACTGGGGCAGTGACTTGGGACCTTGTCCTTCAGGGCCCGAAAGGCAAACCTTTCTTGTGCCCTCACTTTGTAGAGTGTTAGTTTGACCTACACGTGGCCAGCGCAGATGTCTAGGGAATTGGCAAGCCAAGTCTTCATTTCTATTTTGTTTTTCTTTTAAAATTAGGTTTACCAAAAACCTTTGACATTCTGACCTCTGGGACAGCCTTGAGGCTCAGCTGTTCTTCACTAAAGACTATTTTTAAATTCTTGAGAAGCAAGCTTTTTGGTGATGAGGTCACAGAGTAGACCATATTTCTGGAATTGTCTCCCACCTGAAGGAGACCTTCACTGCGTGGGTTTGCTTCCAGCTTTTGCAGTGAAGGAGTTATAAAGTGTGGAAGCTGTTGGGAGCTGTGATGGCCTGGATGCCTAGTCCTGACTGACTCCTGTGGGATCAGCAGATGTGTCCCTTCCACACATGTGCCTGCCCTCCAGCCAGAGCAACTGCTCTGTCCCTGTGATGTTGGAGTGTCACGACTGTGTTTGGAGCATTTGTCCTTTAAAAGGGTTGGAACCGTTGCTCATTGTAGAGATGAGGAAACAGGCACAGGAGAGGGTTGAGGGCTGGCACAGGGTTTCTTGGTGAAGTAGTGAAAGACCCTGGCCTTGAAGCCACGCTGCCTTGTTTGCAACTTTGTGCTCTTGGCCTTTAGTTTGCTCCTGCTACAGGAATCCAGGCCCCTGAAGAGTGACCAACACTTTGGATGGAAATGCAGACCCTCCTGTGTAAGATGTTAGCCCCCCAACCTGCATCGCCCCCACCAGGACACCTAACCAGTACACACGGTGGGGGGGGGCTAGTTAGCACAGAGCCAACCGTCTCCACTTCTGGCATTCCTACTTGAGCTACTCTACCTACCTGCAGAGAGACAGAGCCACAGAGGGGGGCCCAGCCCTAGACTGTGACCTTTCCTGTTCTCCCGCTCTGTCGGGCTGTGCTGACATCAATTTTAATGAGGCTGATGATACCGCTGTGTTGACAGTTTGAAAAGGGAGTCAAGTTACTCTGCAGGGAAACCACCAAGCCTGCAGCAAGCGTAGAAGTTCTCCCCAGAGCCATTCAGTCAGCTTCCTAACTCTGACCAAGTATTTTATAACTTGTTCCAGACGTGTTGGGAGGCAGATGGAGAAAATGACCCTGAGAGTTACCGTTGACCCAGGCCAGGAGCGGGGGCGGAGAGCCCAGGGGTAATGGCGGGTGGTGTATGTTCACCACAGCACCTCCCCAGCCCTGGGGAAGCAGGAGTGGAGGCAGGGTGAGGAAGGCCTCGAACAGAATCCAGAGGGCAGCTCTAGCCCCAGCCTGGCCACTGGCTGGTGTTTGACCCTCCTGAGTCACTTCCCTTCTGTGAGCTCCAGTTCCTCAACTGAAAATACGGGGCCCAAGCCAAGTGAGCTGGCAGCTCCACTGCGGCCGCAGGAACCTGAATGGGGTCCGCTCCAAGCTCTGACCAGAAGCAGGGGTGCTAGTAGTTATTACTCGGGCTGTTACTTCCAGTCACCCCGGAGCCCTCCCAGGGAGGAGTAAGGGTTTGGGCTGATGGAAAAGGCCAGAGCTGAGTTTGAGGCCAACAGGGTAGAAAGCAGTAGACCAATAGCAGGAGGCCAGTGAGGAGGCTGCTGGAGCTAGGGGGCCCAGGCCGGGTGAGGGCTGTGCCCCAGGGCTGACGGCCAGTGAGGTGCCTTCCAAAAACCGCATCAGGAATACGGGTAAATCGGTCTTGCCAGTCAGCCGCGTCAGCCTTCTGCCTTCCGGGAAGCGGCCGGATGACTCCCATCAGCACGAGCAGGGTGTGTGTCTGCCACTAGGGGGCACTAACACGCCGAGTGGGAGGAAGGAAGCAGAGGGCCATTTATCACGGATTCTTTTTTAATCCTCAACCCCAGCAAAATAGTGCACTGTCATCCCCTTTTTACAGATGTGGGGACTGAAGGATTTAGAGGTGAAGTGCCTTACTGAAAGTCACACAGCCAGTAAACGGCCAGCCCGGCTGGGATTCCAGCCCAGCTCTGCCCAAACCTAAAGCTCCATAGGGCCCTCGGGCTCCTGGCTCCGTTCTAATGAGAAAGTTAGAGGACCTGTTTCTTCCTCCTCAGTCTGGAGCCAAGTAGACGCTGGCTAACAAGACCCTGCCGGTTCAGAGGTTCAGGACAAAGAGAATAGAGCTAAAGGTTTCAGAGCTGGAGCCATGAAAGGCTTCGGAGTGCAGGCAAACACCCCGTCATAAATCCTGACAACCACCACTCAGTGTTGGCGATCGTTGCACACAGCAGGAGGCAGCCCTGCCACAGGCCGCCTAGTGACCTCGCAAAGGAAGACACTTTGTTTCTCGGAACTCAGCTTTCCCATTCGTAAATTGGGAGTGCCCTGCCCACTGCTAAGCTGATGAGTGTGAAGGTGCTCACACCTTCAAGGGATAATTTGTTGAGAAGCGCTGGGGACAGCCTACGGAGGCCAGGGGCCTCTGTCCCAGCAGAGCAGGCCGGCATACACGCAGCATGGTCCCGCACAGCTGTGAGCCTGGGAGGTGCTGCAGCAGCCGCGGGCAGGCGGGTGAGAGGCAAGCATCTGAGCAGCGTGGGTGGCCTGGGAGTGGGTGACAGGACTCTGGGGAAGCTTGAGAAGCCCGCAGGACCCCAGTCAGTCCCTGGGGATGGGAATTCCTGTCAGGCCCTTGGCTTTGTCCATTCCCAGTGACTGAGTCAGAGGCCCACCTTGTCCCTGATCTGCCCTTAGGTTCCCCTCCTGCTGGGACATCAGCTCATTGTGACCCTGCTTCTGTAGCCAGGCAGTGCCCCCACAGCTACCTGTCTAGATCCTACCTATGACCACCCTGCCAAGCTCAGGCCTGACCAGCTCCAGTTTGGCCCGTCCTGAGCCCCACTTCTGACTAGGGAAATGATGGTTCCAATGTATCCACAGCACACTACAGTTTGCGTGGCTCTTTCACATCCATTATCTTGTACATAGGAGGCAGTGTGAGGATTCTGCCCCCCATCTTTCAAATGAGGGAATTGAGGCTCAAGGTGATTGTCACAGGGCCCCAAAGTGCAGAGTAAGGCCAGCTTCTCTTCCTGCCTCGTGCTGTTCCCAGGGAGAAGGCCAAGGTGAGGGAGCTAACAGTGGACCATGGAACCAAGTCCACTGGACTTGGCAGAAGCTCATCTCAGAGGGTCCTTTACATGGACCCCCAGGGATTTCTGAAACCTAGAGCTCTCCACAATGCAGGTGCTTCAGCAGGTGGAAGATGGAAGGAAAAGGAAGAAACTAAGCGAGGAAATCCAAGTTCCCATATCATGGGCCACTTGAGACCCCTTACTGTCCCCCGCTGGGCCCATCCTCCCTATGCTGCCCAAGGGATCTCCCTACAGCCTGGCTCTCCTCAGGCAACCCGGGCCCTTCCCGTGACTTCCCACACCAAGACCTGCTCCCAGCCTTCCTTTCCAGCACTTGGTCCCCACAGGCCCTACCTGGCCATCTGCACGTTTCATTTTGTTCATGCTGCCTCCTCTGTCTGAACACTCTTCCCCCAGCTGCACAAGCAAAACCCATCCCATCTTCAGGAACCAGCCCAAGGGCATTAGCCTCCCAGACAGCCTACGGCCAGGAGGCTGCCCTCCCCGGGTTCTTCGTTGGATGGCCTCGACGGCTCACAGCCCTGGGCCTGGCTGCTTTGCTCCCTGTCTTGCCTCCCATGCCAGAGAGTGAGAGCTCTGGGCCATGCGTCTGATTCCTTTTGCTGTGCCTCGCACCCTGGTACTCGGTGCACAATTCCTCAATGACCAAGGGTATTATTTTCCTGGGGTGGCCGTAACAAAGTGCCACAGACTGGGGGCCTTAAACAGCAGACAATTACTGTCTCAGTTGTGGAGGCCAGCAGTCCAGGATCAAAGTGTTGGCAGGGTTGGTTCCTCCTGAGGCCTGTGAGGGAAAAATCTGTTCCAGGCCTCTCTCCGTGGCTTGTAGACGGCCGCCTTCTCCGTGTCTCCTCACGTGGAACTTTCCTTGTGGGCATCTCGCTGTGTGCGCATTTCCCCTTTCCATAAGGACACTAGTCATGGATTAGGGCCCACCCTAATGACCTCATTTTAAGTAATTACCTCTGCAAGGACCCCATTTCCAAATAAGGTCACATTCATTCTAAGGTACTGGGTACTAAGACTTCAACATAGGCATTCTGAGGGGACACAATTCAATTCAAACAAGTGAACTGTGAAAACCCCTGGGCAGGAACGCAGTCGGGTGCTCAAATGCCCTCCTAGTTGGGTGTTTGGACAGACAAGCAATGTGATTGAAAGGAGGAGCTGGGCACTTGGGTGTGGAAGAGCAGAGTCAATCCAGATTTGCCTCCTCAGTTTTGTGACCTTGTGTAAGTCAGTTATCACAAACTGTATTTCTCTTTCAAACCATCCTAATCCACATTCATCATCTCATCCCCTTCAAACTCCACCAGAAAAGTTATTTTATCTTGAGGAGCAGAAGGCTAAAATGGCAGCAGATGTGGCCAGCCCGGTGGTGCAGTGGTTAAGTTTGCACATTCCACTTCTCGGCGCCCCAGGGTTCGCCGGTTCAGATCCCGGGTGCGGACATGGCACCGCTTGGCAAAAGCCATGCTGTGGCAGGCATCCCACATATAAAGTAGAGGAAGATGGGCATGGATGTTAGCTCAGGCCCAGTCTTCCTCAGCAAAAAGAGGAGGACTGGCAGTAGTTAGCTCAGGGCTAATCTTCCTCAAAAAAAAAAAAAAAATGGCAGCAGACGATATGAATCAATACAAGCAAGTCTGGGGTCCCAGAAACCAGAGCCCACAAATCTGGAGCTGACAAAATTCTATCTCCAGACAGCCATGGAAACTTCCAACACGCCGTGAAGTCCAGGCTCCCTGGCTAGATGAAACCAGAGCTCATGTGGTCGAATCCCTCTGCTGATGCTGGAACCCCCTCGGCAACGTCCCTCCCTGACTTTTGTTGGCTACCTCGGTCACAGGGAGCTCATTCTTTATGAGACAATGTATTCCATGTCAGAAAAACAGAAAGTTCTTTCTCTCTAGACTAGTAAGGCAGCTTTAACTTTATTTTTGATTATCACGGGTGTTAATTTGATAAACAATCTTTTTAAAAAGCTCTCATTTATCCAATTTCCTGTAACACTCTTGGGTATGATTTTGCCCCATGGAGCCACAGGTGGGAAAAGCATCTAATTCAGCTTTTTAAATGGAGACCTGCAAATATTGGACAAGATCCATCATGGCTCCCCCAGCTCCCAACCTCTCTTCTCCACAATTAATCTCAGTTGAATATTCTCGGAAGTTTAAACTACTGAATACTCATGTGACAAGGTTCCAATGTCAGGTTCATCCATGTTGTAGTGTGCATCAGTACTTCGTTCCTTTTTCCTCCCAAGTAATACTCCATTGTATGGCTATATTACATTTTATGTATCCACTCAGTTGATGGACATTTGGGTTGCTTCCATTTTTTGGCTATTATGAATCATATTGCTATGAACATTTGTGTGGACATGTGTTTTCATTTCTCTTGGATATATGAGGAGTGGTCATATGGGAACTCTATGTTTAACCTTGTGAAGACCTGCCAGACTGTTTTCCAAAGCGACTAGCACCATTTTACATTCCCATCGGCAGTGGGTGAGGGTTCCAGTCTCTGCACATCCTTGTTATTATCTGTCTTTCCAACTCTACACATCCTAGTGAGTGTGAGGTCGAATCTCAGTGTGGTTTTGATTTGCATTTTCCTGAGAGCATCTTTTTCATGTGCTTATTGGTCAGAAAATTCTCTTTGACACATCTCTGGGACAATGTGGTTGGCCTCGGGCTGCCAGTATCACCTGGCTGAGACAGGTTGCTGTGGGGCGTTCTGGTGTCCTGGGGCTGTTCTTGGAGGAGGCTGTGAGCTGAGCAGGCAAACAGGGGGAGCAGTCAGACTGGGCTGCTGCCGAATGGGAGTGGCCCATGAGGACACAGATCTGTGAAAGGACAAGTCCCAGGGACAGTGTGAGGGGAGAAGAGTAAAAGTTGTTAAAGCTGTGGGGACTCTTGGAAGTTACGGGTGAGAAGAGGAGGTAGGGACACATCATAGACTCACTGCCCTGACTGGGGTGTGGGGAGGGGCAGGACCTGCCAGACGGGGTGGGGTGGGGTGGGGTGTCGAGTGGGGAAGAGATGAGGCCGGTGCAGGCACAGACGTTGAGGATGAGGTCTGAGGGTGGGGAAGCTCCCACAGGCCACAGGCAGTGGAAACCGGCCAGGGAGCTGGAGCCGGGGAATGAGACTCCTGGCTAAGGGTCTGGCAGGGCGAGACCCTGGCTGGCAGATCTGGGCTGTTAGGGGTCTCACACCTCTTCTCATGTGGTCCTCACTACTGCCCCCTGGTGGTGGTTGTCCCTATTTGGAAGGAGTTAAGTTCTGCAGCAGGAAGGGACAGACCTGGGAGTGGAACCCAGGCGGACTGAATCTCAAACCCTCTGCTTTTCTCAGGACACTATACTGTTCCAGCATCCTGTAGGGACTCAGCACAGAAGAGATTATTATCGTTTGGAAGGAATTGGGGGTGGGTGGGGTCTCAGCTTCAATGTTGACTCTTCAAAAAGACTCTTCCTGTGGATGTCTCACATGGCCCCAGGAGGTGATGGTGGGCTTGTCCTTTCAGGGACAGTAGAAGAGAGAGACGAGGAACGAGGCTGAGGAAGCAGGAAGTAGGTGTGGGTGAGGCGGGACGTACAAGGGTGCCTGTAAATGGAACAACTGAGAACCTCGGGGGATCAGACTCTTGCCACTTGACACCAGGGCAGGGCCTTGGCAGCTGGCCTTGGGTAGCTTGGGTGGATCAGCACTTCACTTCTTCCTCAGAGGAACTTTCCAGAAACAGTCATGTTTACCTAAGAGGCTGAACATGGTCTGAGAAGTAAACATACGAAGTCAGTTATGTCATCTTCCCTTTTCTGCATTTGGCCATCCAGAAAATGTTTCCTGGCACCTACTGAGTTTAAGAAGTCCTGTGTTCAGGGCTGGGGATACAGCAGGAAACAGTCCCGGCCCTGCTCAGCGAGCTCTGGGCCCTGAAGGACACACTTATAATGCAGTGCGCTAAGCAAGTTAGGGGAGAGGGTGGTCTGTCTCGCTCACCGGGGGATCCCTAGGGTTTTGCCTGGGTTAGTGCTGAGGAGGGGCTCCAGATGGTTCTTGACACAAAGGAGCTCACAGTCTGGAGGGAACAACAGACAAGAGGCAATTACCATAAAGGGTACTAAGTGGGCGAGGAAGAGGGTCCTATGGGAGCCCAGAGATGGTGGTTGGGAGATCAGAGAAGGCTCTGAGAGGAAGTGACTTTTCACTGACTGACCTGCAGAAGGTGTGAGGCATAGCTCCCTGTGGTGGAGGGAGAGGAGTAGGGAGCGTGCAGGCTCAGGAAGCAACCTGTGCCAAGGCCTGGGGGTGCGAGAACACCACCCTCTAAGGGCACTCAATAGTTCAGTGTAGCTGGAGCACAGAGTGGCAGAAACTTAGGGCAGGAGTCCTAAGTGGAGGCGGCTTTGCAGGAGCCAGCCTCAGGAGGGGCTTAGCACAGTCGGGCGGCCAAAGGGGCCCCTGACCCCAGGGCCTCAGTTCTGGGAACTCGGTCGCCATCGTCTAACTTGATCCCCGTGACCCAGCACTCTGGGACTCCCAAACTAAGTTCTTCCTTGCTCTCTCCTGCCAATCACAGAAAAGAAAATCCCTCATTGGTTTTAATTTGTTTTTAACAACCTTCCCACGTGCTCTCGTCCATTTTGACAGACTGAACATGGATTCATTATTCAAGCAGAAAAAGCAACAGAAAGCACCAGAAACTGGCTTTAAAAACAAGGGCAAGAGTGGAGTGAAAACTGCCTCCTCTCCTCCTTACTAGAGTAAGGCAAAGCGCTACTTGAACTTACTGAAAGCTTTCGTTGAATCACGATAATATCCACCTAACTTGCTTTTTTGTGATGATCGTATTTTTAAAAGTGGTTTCTGCTTTTGTCCCTTTAAACTTCATTTCCACTTATTCACGAATTATGCAAAACCATACCGGTCTTCCTTAACCCACAGCGTCTGCGTTCCTTCAGTGTTGGATTGGATGTTCTGTGTGCTCAGGGTCTGGTGCTCAGCCTCCCCCGGTGTGAGAGGCCACGTAACCTGAGACACAGAGCCCGTGCCATCCAGTCCAGCGCACCCACAGTGCGTAGACAGAGCGCCCTGCTGCAGTCTGCTCCTTCTCTTTGGTTGCCTCCTCCTGGCCTCCGACATGCACTTCTTCAGAACCCTCAACTCCAGGACCCCATCCAGCCTGGGGTCCATTTTCCATCTGCTTTTAATAATTGAACTTTTCCAAAAAAAGGTCTATTTTCACTCCTGTTTCCTCACCTTCCCTTAGCCACCAAATGTGCTGTCTCCTGATCCCCAAGTCCTTGCTCCTCATTCTCCTGGACTGCTCTGGGCCTTTGACCCTGTGGGTCTCCCTTCCTCAGGACACAATGTGACCTGCTTTCAGTCCCTTTCTCCATTCCTCCCAGAGCAGCTGCCAAGCCTCATTCCTCCACACCGCTCATCCCTCTGCACACTCTTCCCCTCAGTCTAACCTGTCTTCTTTCTTTTCCTCACCAAAGACTCTCAGATCTCTCTCCAGCCCAGACCTCTACTCTGAGCTTCAGACCTGCCTTTCCTCCTGCCCGGTGGACAGTTTCACCGCATATTTACGCCAAAGTGTGCAAAACCTACCCTTTTCATCTTCCACCCAGACATGCCGCCTCCTCTCCTTTCTGTTACTGTTGCTACTTTGCTCATCAGTTCCGGTAAGTCAAGCTGGGAATCAGGGTTATTTTTTCCTCCAAACTGGCTCTTATTCTTCAACTTTGTCTGCAACCCAACATAGCATAATGCAGGAGCCCTAGGCTGGGAAGCAGCCCAGGGACCGAGGCCCAGCTCGGCGCCGGCTTCCTGGACGGCTTTGGACAAGTCAGGGGAACTTTTTGCACCTGCTGCCACTTGTACACTAGAAACGGACACCACTTACTGAAAGCTTACTACAGGCCAAGGACTGTGATCAGGGTTTTCTCTACATCATCTCACAAGCCTTATGAGGTGGGTTCTATATAATTTTCCCGTTTCAGGGAGAGAGGAAAATAACATTCAGAAAGACTTACGTATTCATGATCAAGAGCCGGTCAGCGGCAGGGGCGAGGCTCGCACCAGCTCTGTAATTCCTACTCCAGAGTCTGTCGTCTCCATTAGAGCGTAGGGCGCGCTCTCCCCACACCCTTGGGAGTTGGACCTACACTGAGCGCTGCAAGGGCAGCCTCCAGCCTCCTTCGGGGCATGTCTGCGCACCGACCCCAGCACTGGCGCACCCCACCCTCGGCTGACCGCCGCAGGCGCGCGGGGCTTCCTCGTGCTGCCGCCCCGCCCCTCTCGCGGCGGCCCCGCCCCCCGCTCCGATTGGCTGGCGTGAGCGAGGCGGGGCGCGGAGATTGGCTGCGCGGCGGCGGCGGGCTGACGTGGCGGGCGGGCGTGTGGGCCCCGCCGGGCTCCGCAGCGAACCGCTCCGAGGCGGCGGCGGCCGGACGAGGCGGGCGGTGTGGCGCCGGAGCGCGAGCCGCCACGATGCCGCTGGAGCTGGAGCTGTGTCCCGGGCGCTGGGTGGGCGGGCAGCACCCGTGCTTCATCATTGCCGAGATCGGCCAGAACCACCAGGGCGACCTGGACGTGGCCAAGCGCATGATCCGCACGGCCAAGGTGAGCGGAGAGCTCGAAGGGAGAGGGGCGCGGGCGGGGCCGCGGGGCGCCGGGCCCACCTGCCTCGGCCCGGCCGGGTTTGCGTCAGGCCTGGCGTCCCGCTCGCCAGGCCCGTTTCTGAATCTTTGGAATCTCTGCTTCGTCCCTCGGCCGCCCTCCTGCACTGCTGCGTTTGTGCACTTGCTTCCTAACCCCATCCTTCTCGCTCCCTTCTTTCTGAAACACAGATTTAATCAGGTCCTACCCTTGCTTGACACCTTCAGTGGCTCCCCACTGCCCGTGGGTACAGTCATAACGTTTTAACGTAGCCTTCGAGACCTTGATGACCTGGTCCCTTCCTGCCTATCATTTTTCATCTCTGACTTGGTGTAGTGACGTTGAATTACTTCCAGGGAGTTCTGGAAGTTCTGGAAGTTGCTGTGGTCTGCCTTACTTGCCATTCCTTACCTGTTTGGAATATGAAATGGTTAAAATGCCGGGACTTTGGGACTCCTGATTCCACCCCTTACCAGCCGTGTGTGTGTGGGCTAGTTACGCTGCGTGTCCTTATTTGAAAACTGGGCTTGATAGTAATAGCACTTACCTCGGAGTTGTAAGGATCAAATGAGATGACTCGTGTACAGCTCTTAGCATAGCACTCGGCAGTTAGGACTCAATAAATGCTAGCTTTGGTGATATGATGTTTATGAAGATTCGTGCTCCCTCTCTTGGTAGATTTCTACTCCTTTTCAGGTCCCCTTGGATGCTTTCTCCAACCCCTTCCCCCAGACGTTGGACTCCTACCATTGTCCCCAGTGCACTGCATTGGAGTTGTTTAAGCTTCGCGCGCTCTGTGAGACTGAGCCTCCTGAAGAGGGGGCTGTCATGTTCTTCATTCTGACCCCGGACCCCAGTATAAGGTCTGCACTGTGATTCCTTGGTTTAGAGAGAGCTCACTCACTGTTTCCTTTCCAGTGCTGTTCCCTGGTTTTCATCGTTCCTGATTGGGTTTATCTTGCTCTTTCAGGACTAACTCTGCTTTTATGGAAACCTACTGGATCAAGAGTAACTGTTGCTAACATTTTTGGGTGCTTACTCTATGAGATGCTGGGCTGAGTGCCCTGAGTGCGCCTTCTCATTTATTCTCACACCGCCACAGTGGGGTAGATGCTGTTGGTGTCATTTTAAAGGCTTAAGGAGAATGTGTGCCTTGTGCTAGGGCACACAGCTGGTGAAGAATGGATTTCAGAGCCTTGCTTCTGGCCCCTGGACTCCAGCTTGTGTACTGTAATGTAACATTGTTTTTTCGCGGGAAATTCCTGCTCGGAATTTAGGAAACAACCTGTTTTTCTGAGACGTGACCTCTGAATGCTGCAGTTGTAAAAATACCCAGAGATGTTAGAGCTGTGAAAACAAAGTTCTAGTTTTTTTCTCTTTCTTTTAATTGTGAAGGCTAGTTCTCCAGGGGGAGGAGAATGGAGGGGTTGAGGTGTGCTTAGTAGGAAGAGCACTGGACTGAGTCAAGATAACCTTTACCAGCTGACTAGTCTTGGGTGGGTGACTTTTCCTCGCTAGGCTTCAGTTTTACTTGTCTTACAATATGTATGTGTTTTTGTTTTTAAATGTGAAGCAGTGGAATTTTTTGAAATCCTTATATTTAGGATTTTTTTTGTCATAGTTGCCAAATGAAGTCACGTTTGCAAGTGTGTTACCCAGAGTGTGTTAGGCAGAAGCTGATTGCTCATACAACAAATATTTGCAATATTAAAAGTTGAGTTCAATTATTTTTATCTTATTATAATTACATGATATATATATATAAACTATAAATATATTAGAATTAGAGACTTGCTAATTGAATATACTTTAAACTTTCAAATTTTGATGCAAATTGCACATCACCCCTTGGCTCATCCTGCAGTTTGGCTTGTTTTTTGACAACAGAGAAGCCGGAAAACCTTGAACAAAGAAACCATCGGCATTAGAGTAAAACAGGGACAGTGATTGTGTTTTCTGAACCTAGAGTTCACCATAGCATTAATCTCATAAAGAAATCACTCGTTTTTAGGAAAGAAGCTGTTCTCCTCCCAGACAGCTCCTGTCATGTGGGCCATAGGAGGCCTTAGTCTGACCTCTGCCGTTTCCCTTTTACCATCTTCCTGTAAAGGGAAGGTTTGCCCAGATGGAGACAAGCTTTTTGACTTCTTGAGGATAAGTCTGCTTCCTGAGATAGAAGTGAGAAGCACAGGGAGCCAGAAGCAACAGTCTGTGAAGACCACCTCATGAGCTTGCTGGGGCCTGAGTGTAGCCGGGGCCCAGGGTCTAGTTGTGGGCCAGGACACACATGTCCACAGCCTTTAGGAAAGTGATCTGGCTGGCCCTGCCAGCGACTCACTGTGCCACTTTGGTCAGGTCACTCTGGGCCTTGGGATCTTCATCTAGACAATGAGCACTCTGTCTCCCAAGGTCACTTTCAGTTCTAATATTCTTTGAACTTCTTTCAAGCATCAAGTCCTGACCAGGCCCTCTTGTGATTTTTCCAGGAGTGAGAACAGCGCTCTTGGCACAGACATCTTTGGAGCCAGGGGGTTTTAACAGCACGAATACCTCTGTGTCTAAAGACTTTAGAGAGTTTTCCTTAATCTTTCTATTGAGTGGTTTTTAAGAACAATTTTGAGAGATTGGCGGCTGACTGGCAATAGAACCATAGCTTTTATAGTCACACAACCCCGCTTTATACTGTAACTTTGTTCAGTAAGGCTGGGGCATTTCTAAGTTTTCTTTGTTTGCTTTTGCCCCAGAACCTCTTGTTCAAATGAGATGCCATACAGAAAAGCACAAGTGCAAATTGGCTAAAAGCAGAGCTGTTCCTTTGTTTCCCGCCCCTATAAGGGGTGCCTTAGAGTAGGTACAGGTCTTGGAGCTAGCCCACTCAGCTGTTTGCACAGATGGAGAAACTGAGTCTGATACCAAACCTCCTAATCTCAAGTCGTGTGCCCCACGCACGGTAAGCCAGTCACTGAGACGCCGGTTCTTGGAGGCTCAGTCGAACCGGCCGAAATGAGAAGGTGGGAGCATAGGTTCTTTCAAATCTGCCTCAATGAAAGAAGAAAGCCGGGGGTCTTTATAGAGCTAAGGGGCTTGAGAGGAGGGGTTTTGACTAAACCAATGGGAAGTCCGTGTTTCTTCTACTCCAGATAAGCCCTTGGGCAGCCAGATGTCTGGCTGTCTGCAGCAGCTGGGAGCTGGTTGTCTGGTGGTCGTAACTTCCTTGAAGGCATTCTTTTTTCTCTGCAAAACAAGCTCATAAATCCTTGTGACCCTTGAGTCATCCATGAGGTTAAACAAGAAAACAGCGAACTAACAAACTTATACCACTGGGTGCGTTGACTTCTTTTCATCTGTGTGTGTGTTGGGACAAGGTTGCAGGGTAACCATGTTCTCATTGAATGTTTACAGTAACCCTCAGGACCCAGCTTCGGGTCCAGAGACAGGAGGTGACTTATCCAGGTGTGAGGGTCAGAGTTAAGCCAGAATCTGACTTTCTCTTCTAAATTCTGGTCCAGTGCTCATTTTACTATCCTCTGTTGAGTTACATAACTTAAAATCTTCCTTAATGGTTTGATTAATTTTTAATATCACAGTGCAAAACTAAGCCAAAAAACCCCTTTTTTTCCTTTGTATTTCAGAAGGAAAAACAGAAGGAAACCCCTATCCCCACCCTCTTCTTTTGAGACTTTCTTGCTTCTCCTCTTCCTCTTCTTTGGGATTCTCAACGCCTGTCAGTCGACGTTATTTTTAAAGATAAGGATGTCATAGCACTTGCCCCAGTGTGTCCCTCCCCTCTGAGAATCCACGACGGGTCACTGAAAGGAGCCCTAATGTGTGTTGCAGGAGTGTGGGGCTGACTGTGCCAAGTTCCAGAAGAGTGAGCTGGAGTACAAGTTCAATCGGAAGGCCTTGGCCAGGCCGTACACGTCGAAGCATTCCTGGGGGCAGACTTACGGGGAGCACAAGCGCCACCTGGAGTTCAGCCACGACCAGTACAAGGAGCTGCAGAGCTATGCCCAGGAGGTTGGCATCTTCTTCACCGCCTCTGGCATGGATGAGGTGAGCCCTCAGCCACTCGGACATTTGCCACTTTAGCAGACCCAGGGGGCAGCAGGTGGCCTGGCGACTTTTGGCTTAGAGCCAGCTCCAGCTCTTGCTCCCTTGAGACTTTTTGTGCTTTCTGGACCTAGAGTTCCCCAGAGCATTAACGGGATAGATGCCCAGCCAAAGGGGAGGGAGCAGAGGCCTAGTGAGAGCTTGTGGGAAGAGTACCATAGCTTTCAAAACAAGTTGCCTCTGGGAGTAGGGGGCAGCCACACTGGAATCTCACAGTCCCTCAAGTCTGTGGGAGACCCCTTTGGGGCCAGTTCCCCCACCCGCAGTGGAAAGTGTGCTAGAATACAAGCATACAGGAAACTTCAGTTCTGACGGGAGCCCGCCCCCAGCTGAGTGGCCTTGGCTGACTTGGGTGGGGTGGCATTGGCGTCACCTAGAAGGGAGTGGCACAAAGGATGGCATGCCAACATCCTGGAAGAGTCCAGCGGGAGCCAGGTCTCGGGTCCCATCTGCTCTGTGGCCCGCCTCCTGAAGATTCCTTTATGCCCTCTTTTTTCAAAAGTAAAAAATTTTAATGGTAAAAATAATATCACAGAAAGTTTAGAAAACAGGAAAAGGGGAACAAACCAGACCCATAATCTCTGTATGGCACCTCTTTTAATATATTTCCTCCTGAGGTCTTTTTATATGCATCTTTTATTGCCTGGTTATTATATTTGTGAATATTTAGTTTCTTGCTCGCTTTTCCCACTAAAATTTCTAGCATGAGCTTTCACCCACACCTTATGCTTAAAGCTTTCCTTTCGATGTAGTCTTTCTTCTCAGGATTTATAATGTACCTAACCGTTTCTCTACTTTTGGACATGAAGGTTACTTTTAATTTTTTGTGCCTGCAGAAATGGACTATTAGGTGAAACCTAAGGACGTTTTTATGGCTCTTGAAACACTTGGGGTTTTTTTAGTCAACCACAATGTTTGAAGCTGACCCCAGTCTCTTCTCTTGGCCTCTGACCCTTTGTGCCACTGTTCCAACCCTAAAATACGTCTGTAAATTGAGTCAAAAGAAACTAATTCTGGCCTAGGCCATTTGTAGTTTAAAGAAGGGGCGAGGCAGAGGCAGAGACTCTGGGCCTCTGGGAAGCATCACAGGTCTGGGCTTCAGGTCTGTAGCCCTGAGTCCTTCCTTCCTTCACGGCCTTTGTGAGCATGGCATTCTTCAGATCAGCTGTGCATGGAAAATCACAATTTCCTACTTTTGAATTATACGTTACAGTTCACAGAGTGCCTTCACATACAGTAATATATCTTGTCCCTACTATGCCCATTTTACAGCTGAAGAAATGGAGGCTCAGAAGGGCTGGGGAGTTTGTACAATGTCACACAGCTAGGTGGTGGGTCTCGAAGGCACATCTTATGCCTGGTGCAGTGTGCATTCTGTGGCCTCCTCGGTTGCAGCCTGGCCACAGTCCAGGTGTGTGTGTCTCCCCAGAGCTCCGCAGAGCCTTTGGGCTTCCTGCCCTGTTCTTAACCCTCGATATTTGTGGCAGGAGAGTCTCTGGGCTCAAGAGCTGCCCTGGGAACAAGGGGACAGATTTTTTAGGAAAAGCTATCTAAAGAGATTGCATAGAGGGCCAGCCCCAGTGGCCTGGTGGTTAAGTGCAGCATCCTCTGCTTCAGCAGGCCAGGTCTGGTTCCTGGGTGTGGACTTACATCGCTCTGTTAGCAGCCATGCTGTAGAGGTGTCCGTCATACTAAAAGAGAGCAAGATTGGCACAGATGTTAGCTTAGGGCGAATCTTCCTCAGGAAAGAAAAAAGATTGCATGGAGATATTGCTAGTCTTCAAGTAAATAAAATGGGTCCAGGGTCCAGGGCCTCACTCTGCATCCAGTCCTGGATCTGAGACCAGGATTTGCCCGAAGTCAGTATGAACTGGTGACACGTCAGCCTCCATTTCAGAAAGGAGAGGGTAAGTCACATATGTGTCAACGAAAGAACCAATGGTAAGACTTTTCAGAGACAGAACTGTGCTCCTCACAGCGTGGGAGAGTTTCTGAGATTGTATTTGGTGTCTTTAAAGAAATAGGATATATATATATTTTTTTTTTTGGAGGAAGATTAGCCCTGAGCTAACTGCTGCCAATCCTCCTCTTTTCGCTGAGGTAGACTGGCCCTGAGCTAACATCCGTGCCCACCTTCCTGTACTTTATATGTGGGACGCCTGCCACAGCATGGCTTTTGCCAAGCGGTGCCATGTCCGCACCTGGGATCCGAACCGGCGAACCCTGGGCCGCCAAGAAGCAAAACGTGCGAACTTAACCGCCTCGCCACCAGGCCGGCCCCGAAATAGGATTGTTTTTAACAGACAAATCAGAACGTTTTGCCTCTGGCTAAATATCGTTCTTTCAAAGTGCTGCTCACTTGGAGGACAGCAGGATGGAATTCAAGCTCTTGGCCTAGGAGCCAAGCTCCCTGGAACTGGGCATTTTTCTGATCCCAGCTTAAATAAATAGTGCTTCCTCAGAATTTTGCCTGTGCCTCTGCTTGGTGCAGGCCCCTCCCTTATGTTCTCCACTCTGTAATTACCTGTTGCCTCTCCCTCCTCCCTGCCACAGCATCCCCAGTGCCTGGCATGGAGGCTGGGAGATGCTTGTCGAATGAGTAAATGAATGAAAGAGCCAAACCCAAGAGAGGATTAGTGGCTTTTTTCAGATCCTTAAAGGGTCTGTCAATCAAAAAGGTTAGGGAGGAAAGAAAGTGGGCTTTGGGATCTGAAAGACTTAGGTGTTGTTTCTGGTTCTGCCAGTAACTAGCTGAGTGATCAAGAATAAGCATCCTTAACATTTCTGGAGTGTTTTGATGTATCAAGTTCTGTACTGGGTATTTTAAAGGTATCAACTCATTTACTCCTCTTAACACCCCTTGAGATAGGACAATTATTATCCCCATTTTCTAAATGAGGAGACTGAAATGCAGAGAGGGTGTCAGTAGCAGCTCTCAGCAGAGGCTGATGCCAACCCAGGCGGGCTCCAGAGCCTGCTGTCCTGACCACACCCTTCTTGCATCTCTCTGGGCCTGTTTCCTTGTAGGTGAAGGGCAAGGGGGGGAATTAAAAATACCCACATTCGGGCTCGTCCTGTGGAGCTGGTGGGACCACGTGTGTAAAGCACACTTCTCCGGCAGGACCATTTCCGTGTGTCCCCGCTGTTAACCTGGATCCTGGCCCGGGGTCGGCCTGCAATATGAGCTTAGGAAATACCTTGGTGGAAGGAAGATCATACCCAGGAAATGACACGTGTTTTCAGTCCGTGCTTGTTTCACATCCCGTGGGGCCAGAGCCTTTTGGGATTGCTCTTTGGCAACTGCCTGTAGGACTCAACACATTCCATTTTAGAACATTTTTATCACTCCAAAAGGGAAAACTGTACCCATTACTCATTCCTCAGTCCCCCCAATTCTCCCCGCCCTAGGCAACCTCTAGTCTACTTTCCGTCTCTATAGATTTGCCTATTCCAGATATTGCACATAAATAATCAGATGATCTGTGGTCCTCTGTGTCTGGCTTCTTTCACGTCGCATCATGTGTTCAAGGTTCATCTGTGTTTTAGCATGGATCAGTACTAATTTCCTTTTATTGCTGAATAATACTCAATTTTATGGATATACTACATTTTATTTATCTGTATGTCAGTTGATGGACATTGGGATTTTTTTCCACTTTGGGGCCAGTATGAATAATGCTTCTGTAAACATTGATGTCCTGGTTTTGAATGCACATGTTTTCCTATTTCTTGGATGTATATACAGTAACTCTCTCTGTTTAACTTTTTTGAGGAACTGCCGGTCTGTTTTCCAAAGCCTTGCCCTGTTGCATTCCCGCCAGCAGTATATGAGAGTTCCAGTTTCTCCACATCCTCACTGACGTTTGCTATTATCTGTCTTTCTGATTCTCAACGTCCTAGTGGGTGTGAAGTGGTGTCTCATTGTGGTTTTGATTTGCATGTATTTGATAGCTAATGGTGTTGAGTATCTTTTCCTGTGCTTATAGGCCATGGTACATCTTTGGAGGAATGTCTATTCAGACCCTTTGCCAGTTTTTTAATTGGGTTGTTTTTATATATTGTAGATACAGGTCCCTGATCAGATACATGATTTGCAAAACTGTTTCCCATTCTGAGAGTTATCTTTTCACTTTCTTGATGGTGTTCTTTGAAGTACAGATATTTAATTTTGGTGATGTCAAATTTATCTGTCTTGTCTTTTATGCTTGTCTATTCTCGTGATTTAAAAATTTTCAGTTTTGGGGCCAGCCAGGTGGTGCAGCAGTTAAGTGTGCATGTTCCGCTTTGGTGGCCTGGGGTTTGCGGGTTCAGATCCCGGGTGCGGACATGGCACGGCTTGGCACACCATGCTGTGGTAGGCGTCCCACATATAAAGTAGAGGAAGATGGGCATGGATGTGAGCTCAGGGACCAGTCTTCCTCAGCAAAAAGAGGAGGATTGGAAGTAGATGTTAGCTCAGGGCTAATCTTCCTCAAAAAAAAAAAATTTCTCAGTTTTAAACCACAATAAGATATCACTACACAACTATCAGCATGGCTAAAATAAAAAGTGGCAAGGACACCAAATTGTGCAGAGAAAATGGATCACTCATACATTGCGGGTGGGAATGTAGAACGGTTCACTCACTCTAGAAAATAATATGGCAGTTTCTTGTTTTTTTAAGCAAGTTTATTGAGATAGAATTCACATACTATAAAATTCACCCACTTAAAGTGTACTGGTAATTTCTTATAAAACTAGATGTGCTTATTATGTGGCCCGCCAGTTGTCATTTGGTAATTTATCCCAAAAGACCTATCCACGAACGTCTGTAACAACTTTATTCATAGTAGCCCCAAACTAGAACCCCCCGAACATTCTTAAGCAGGTGAATGGTCAGACAAGCTATAGCACATCCATAGCATGGAATGCCACTCAGCAGTAAAAGGAGTGAATGCGGACACTACGACAGCTGGGCTGGATCTCGGGGATACCATGCCGAGTGAAAAAGCCAGTCTCAGAAGGTTGCATAGCTTATGGTTCTGTTTATATAACATTCTTGAAATAACAGAATTATCGGGGTGGAGAACATGTTAACGGTTTCAGGGGTTAGCTGGATGTGGCTACACAGGGGTCACATGAGGGAGCCTTGTATTGATGGCATGATTCTCTCTTGGGACTGTGGTGGTGGTTGCATGAGTCTGTGCACGCCGTAAAATTGCGTAGAATTAAATATATGCACACTCAAATGACTACATGTGAAATGGTGAAAACTGAATAAGGTCAGTGGACTCTCGATGTCCCTCTCCCAGTTGTGATATTGCAGTAAGGTTTTGTAAGATGTTACCATTGGGGTGAACTGGGTGAAGGGTACTTAGGATCTCTCTATATTATTTCTTACAGCTGCATGTGAAGCTATAAAATTATCTCAAAATGAAAAGTTTAAAGTAAAAAATAAATCCTGTTTTAATTTTAATCCAGTAAATATGAATAGATAAAACTTACATGAACACAGCTCTGTAGAGGCCCCAGTAATTTTTAAAGGTGTAAAGACCAAAACATTCGGGACCCCATGAATGGTGCACACATGGGCTGAATGGTTCACCCCCCCTGCTGAATGGTGGAACCCCCCTGCTGAATGGTTCACCCCCTGCTGAATGGTGTAGCCCCCTGCTGAATAGTGTACCCCCCTGTTGAATGGTGCACATGCGGCTGTATGGTTCACACCCCTGCTGAATGTTGCACCCCCTCTGCTGAATGGTGTACCCCCCGGCTGAATGGTGCATGTCCCGGCTGTATGGTGTACTCCCTGCTGAATGTTGCACCCCCTCTGCTGAATGGTGCACCCCCCTGCTGAATGCTGCACGCCCCGGCTGTATGGTGCACACCTGTACTTGCTGTGGTACTTACTTTGGCTGTATGGTCGTGTGGTTAAGTGCATGGACTCCAGGGTCAGATTTTGAGTTTGAATATGGTTCTGCCTGTCATTCCAGGTGTGTCCGTGTGGAGGTTATTTGACCTCTCTGTGCTTCCGTTGCTTTAGCCGTGAAGTGGGTTAGGAGCTGAACTGTCTCATGGGGTCGCTGTGAGGGTTAAATGTGGTCATTCCTATGAAGCATAGCACACAGCTGGTGCCAGCAAACGTTAGTTACAGTCGCAGGGAGCATCCTGGGCTGAGGGTCGGCGGGCCTGCCCTGCCCTGCTTGAGCTCAGCGTCAGCTTGGCAGGCCCTTCCCTGCTCTGGGCCTCTGCCTCCTTTTGTGTGTGAACAGGCTGCGGTGGAGGGCTCTCCCAGCCCTGACATCTGAGTCAGCACAGGGCCGGAGGGGACGACCTGAGGTGGCTTGCACCCGGGATGAGGATTTCCCTCTCAGTCTGTGTGTCCAGGCGCCTGAGCACCGGCACGTGGACTCTGAGAGAGAGGCGGCTTGGGAAAGGCTCCTTCAGGCCCGTCGCTCCAGGCGGCTTCGAGGCGAGCAGCAGGAGCCGTTGAAGATGGAGGAGCCTGGTGGTGGCAGCCAGTCGGGCGCCCTCGGCCTGGGCCCTTGCGGCCCCCGGAAGCCCCTGGGCGGGTGTACGGAGCACTCGCTCTGCGGCCTTACTCGACATCTGGTCCTGGCGCGACACTTACCCTGTGGCTTGGGCTCACTCTGAGCCTCGGGTGCCCCGTCTGGAAAAACGGGCTTGTGCAGATGCCCATCCCCGGGGTTCGGTGAGGCCCCATGAGGCAGGCCTGGGGGTGCAGGGCAGCTGTCCTTCCTTGGAGCGCTGGGGCTGTCTGCTTCGTGCATCGGGCAGGGAGGCATCTCTGTCCCAGGAACGCCGTCTGTTCCCACCTGGTCCCCTGACCCCCTGGGCACAGGCACTGGGGGAAAGGCATTCTTAAAGAGTCTTTTTTTTTTTAATTTAAAGATAATTGTCTTTATTGAATGTTTCATGAATTGGGCAGCATCCCCTCTAGCAAATAGAAGGGAGCTCCTTTTTTAAATTTTATTGTAAAGCTTCTTAAGAGTCTGGTCAAGTTCATCTACCTGCCAGCTGCCAGGACCCTTGTGGCGGTTTCCTAAGTGGCCACTAGGTGGGGCTGGTTCCCCGGGAGGGCTGTGAAATAAGACGCGCCTTTGCCTTCCAGCAGGAATTTGCCTCTGTCTCCTCGTTTGAAGATTGTGGTGATTCCAGCCTCCGTGGTTAGCTTCTGTGAGGGGTTCGTCTGCACGCGGCCCCTCGCTGCCCCTGCTGGTCTGCACGGCTCCCGAGCCGCCTCACCCGGCTGCTCCACCCGTGGGGGCTCCTGCATCGGGAGCCGCCCTGGCAGGTGGGCCTTCTGTGGAGGAGAGCTTAGCAAGGGCTCTCCCTCTTTTTTTTTTCTAATATTTTATTTTTTCCTTTTTCTCCCCAAAGCCCCCCGGTACACAGTTGTGTATTTTTAGTTGTGGGTCCTTCTAGTTGTGGCATGTGGGATGTCGCCTGAGGAGCAGTGCTGTGTCCTCGCCCAGGATCCGAACTGGTGAAACCCTGGGCCGCCGAAGCGGAGCACACGAACTTAACCACTCGCCCACGGGGCAGTCCCAGGGCTTTCTCTCTTAGAATAGAAAACTTTCCGTCTACCAGAGAGGGTGCGAGGGTGGGAAGTTAGACTTTGTTCAGTAAATATATTAAAAACGAATGCTTGTCATTTCCAGCTTCAGCCTGGTTAACAGTGTGAGAGACACGCAAATGGGAGAGAGTGAGATAGAAAAATATGGAAGGGGGGCTGGCCCCGTGGCATACTGGTTAAGTTCGGGGTGCTCCATTTGGCGGCCTGGAGTCGCAGGTTCAGATTCCAGGTGCTGACCTAACACAACTCATCTGCCATGCTGTGGCAGCATCCCACATACGAAATAGAGGAAGATTGGCACAGATGTTAGCTCAGGGCTAACCTTCCTCAGCAAAAAAAAAAAAGGAAACATATGGAAGGGAGAAGAGGGGTGAGGAAGAAATGGAGCAGAGGGGAGGAGGCCGCCGGAACCACAGCAGAGGTGGCCTAGCACACTTTGGGGGGAGCGGGGCTCGGCCATACTGGATGGTGTCTCTTGGATCCAGGGGTTGCGATCTGCCTGTGAACTGTTCCCTGGCTGGCTAAACCCTCTGTGTGGCTCTCCAGCAGCCCCCCACCTGCACACTGTTGGAGGGTTTACCTGTGAGGAGCGGTGTTCTCTGAGTGCGGCCACAGTGGGCGCGGCTCCTTACCTGCTGCGCGGAAGCTCAAGCAGCAGTGTAGCCCGCTTACAGAGCCTGCTGGCAGAATGCCCTCCTCGTGCTGTTCCTTACCGCTCCCTGCCCTTTGCATTTTCAGGCACGGTGACCTAGCTCTTTGCTACTTGGAATGTGATTCACAGGGTGGCAGCAGCAGCATTATCCAGGAACTTTCTAGAAATGCAGGCTCTCAGGCCCCACCCTAGACTGACAGGGTCAGAATTTGTGTTTCATTTCAGCAAGCCCCTGGGAGTCACGCGCGGTGCTATGGTGTGAGAAGCGCAGGCCCAGCTCATCACATCTCCAAACTTCGCTCTGAATCCAGGCAGTATTTTAGGGTCGAACTGAGATGTTTGGAAACATTCCAGACATTGATTCTCCCCCACTTCTGATTTTCAACTTCAACTAAATAGTAATAAAAGGTAGTTTTGGGGTTCTTGTAATTTGACAGCAAACAGATTTTAACTCTTCAAACGTGTGGTCTCCTGATTCCTTCAGCAGGCGTTTGCTGACACTCACCATTTCCTGAGTCTTACTGATGCCTCCCACATACAGAGGGCGAAGGCCCTGCAGAGGGAACCTCAAGCAGAGATGGGTCAATAAAGTGACTGTGCTTCATTTTTCCTGTGGGCGGCATGGCTTCAAGTCCCAAAGGGCTTGGGTTTGATGGGGCCTGCCAGCTGTGGATCAGTGTGTCAGGGCTGGGCTGTAAAACGCTCCTTTTCCCACTTTTGGCAAGGATTGAAATGGCCTCTTTCTCCAGCTGTTTGGTCCCAGTCAAGGGGAAGGCCTTTCAGGTACGTTCACTTTCTCACTGCCTCGCTCTCTGGGTCAAGAGTAGGTCATGTGACCCTTTCGCATTTGTTCACTGGGCCCTGGACCCATGGGGGAGGAGGTCTGGCCAGGACTCTGATGCTTTTCCAGATGCTCATAGCCACACGGCCAGCAGTGTTTGTTGGGCAGATGGATGGGTGGATATGAATGAAAGAGTGTTTGGCTTTGAATGCAATGACTGATAGCAAATCTTTGCCTGCTTTCAGGTTGTTGGGAGTTCCTCTTGCTGGCTAGGAGGAGGGTTTTCTGTCTCGAGGACACTGATTTTGAACAGTGGTGAAAAAGAGCTCTCTCTTTGGTTTTTCTAGATGGCAGTTGAGTTTCTGCATCAACTGAATGTTCCGTTTTTCAAAGTTGGATCTGGGGACACTAACAATTTTCCTTATCTGGAAAAGACAGCCAAAAAAGGTGAGTGTTTAATTTTGTCATACAATCTGAGGGAGTCCAAACCTTCATATTTTTTTAAGTAACAACCCACTAAAGGAGTCTCCTGAAGACAGACTTCTCAGTCAGCAGATACTTCCACTTCTTCATGTGCTGACTTGAAAGGAAAGAAATTTCGGATAAGGCAGTTTTTATAAGAATTTTTATTTTTATTATTTATGTATTTATTTTTTTAGAGTTACTATTTTATTTTATTTAATTTTTTTTGAGGAAGATTAGCCCTGAGCTAACTGCTGCCAATCCTCCTCTTTTCACTGAGGAAGACTGGCCCTGAGGTAACATCCATGCCCATCTTCCTCTACTTTATATGTGGGACGCCTGCTGCAGCATGGCTTGCCAAGCCGTGCCATGTCCCCACCCGGGATCCGAACCGCCAAACCCCGGGCCGCCAAAGCGGAATGTGCGCACTTAACCGCTGCGCCACCAGGCTGGCCCCAAGAATTTTTTTTTAAAGATAGCCCTGAGGTAACATCTGTTGCCAATCTTCCTCTTTTTTTTTCCTCTCCCCAAGGCGCCCCAGTACATAGTTGCTATATTCTAGTTGTAGGTCCTTCTAGTTCTGCTATGTGGGGCGTCACCTCAGCATGGCCTGATGAGCGGAGCTAGATCCATGCCCAGGATCCGAACCAGCGAAACCCTGGGCCACCGAAGCAGAGCACGCGAAGTTAACCCCTCAGCCATGGGGCTGGCCCCTATAAGAATTTTTTTAAATTAAAAAATCATTTTTAATTTATAAGAAAATATTTATACGAAATTAAGGATATGACTGTACATGTAAAACTTCTTAGCGGAAGCTCTGACTTGGAGGAGTATTCTGTAGGCGTATTATGATACCTAACCTCTGCACAGCACAGTTGTCAAGGGGTTGAACAGCAGGAGCGATCTCATCTGATCCTCTTGGCAGCCCAGCGACTGAAGCAGGCCGAATGGTGATGATGCTTTATGGTTACTTCGTAGACGGGGCCCTGAGACCACACAGCTCTGGCTGCACACAGACTCCTGCTCTGGAGTCTGGGGCAGTGCGCACACCACCACGCTGCACAGGCTCTTAGTGCAATGAGGTGCTCATCTGCCTCCTTAATTCAGTTCACTTTGCCAAATGAGGATGTTGGGGGCGAGGGGAGTCTACGTTTCCCATGGTTGAGGTCAGGAACCTGCCAAGCTCACCTCTGTTTCCCCGCCATGGCAGCCACAGTGTTTAAGAGGTGTTTGTGGGGTTCAGTGGAATGATAAGCCCAACAGTTGGGGTGTGCTGGAGGGAGAGTGAGAACCCCTGGACAGAAGGTGCTGATGGTGTTGGTGCTGGGTCCCTCAGGCCGTCCGATGGTGATCTCCAGCGGGATGCAGTCAATGGACACCATGAAGCAAGTCTATCAGATTGTGAAGCCGCTCAACCCCAACTTCTGCTTCCTGCAGTGCACCAGCGCATACCCCCTCCAGCCAGAGGATGTCAACCTGCGCGTCATCTCGGTGAGCAGGAGTGGGGGTTGTTGTCGGATTGGGGCATTTGCCGTGGGGAAGATGGAGCCTTTTCATAACCAAAATTCTGACCAACCTTCATATTTGAACATCCTTTCACAGTCTTGCTGTTACAGAATCAAATTGGAACCAACTGTGGAGTTAAGGAGGCAGATACATTCTAAAGAGGGGGATTATAAATTTTCTTGAAACCAATCGTAATTTCGCCCATTATAAAATTTAAGGTGGAGTCCTCATAATTGCCTATGTGCATTTTCTTTCCCACGTGTATTGGCCATTAGAGGTCCCTCTTCTGTGACTTGCTGGCTCATATCCTTTCTTACTGCACTGTTTCTGTTTTTTTTGTGGTAAAATATATATAACACAACATTTACCATTTTAACCATTATTTTGGTGTCCAGTTCAGTGGCATTAAGTACATTCATGTTTTTGGGCTACCATCACCATCACCCACCTCCAGAACTTTTCCATCTTCCCAAACTGAAACTCTGAACCCATTAAACAGCACCTCCCCGCCCCCTTCCCCCAGCCCCTGGCAGCTGCCATTCTTCCTGCCTCTGTGGATTTGACTGCTCCAGGTCCACACCTGAGAGGATCTCACGGTCTCTGTCTTTCTGCGTCTGTCTCTTTCACTTAGCATAATGTCTTCGGGCTTCATCCATGTTGTAGCGTGGCAGCATTTCATTCCTTTTTTGAGGCCGAATAGTGTTCCATTGTGTGTATAAACCGCACCTTGCTTATCCGCTCATCCATCGCCGGACGTTTGTGACGGTTCCACCTTATCGCGAACAGCGCTCATAGGAACACTGGTATGCAAACAGCAGTTTTTCTTCTTCATACTGAGTGGTAGAAGCCCTTCTTAAAACTTTTGGCTTTTCCTGCTCTCTGTTATTTGCCAGCTCTGTTATTTTCTACCTGTAATTCTGAGTGTCCCTAAGGCTAAGACTTGTTGCAGGGATGGCCTTGAGGGAGCTTTCTCTCTCCCAGGATTTTGTCTACTCCAACTCGATCGTTTTATCGATGGTGAAGTCCAGTCCCAAAGGAAGGAGGACTGCCTTGCTGACATCCCACAACAGCCTGTGGCACAGCTGGGACAAAACTCCTTTGTCTCTTACTGTCTCGGGCCGTCTCATCAGTTGCTTCTGGTAGCACCTGAAACCTAACTTAATTAGAAATATCTATATACAACATCCCACAACTAGAAGGACCTGCAACTGGGATATACAACTATGTACGGGGGCGTTTGGGAAGATAAACAGAAAAAAAAAAAAAGGAAGATTGGCAACAGTTGTTAGCTCAGGTGCCAATCTTTAAAAAAAAAAAAAATCTATATACGTGTGTGTGTGTGATTATCATACAGAGACGTTGTAGTAATATTGGTGGAATTCTAAATACACACACGTGATCCTGACATTGCAGTTAAGCAGTTTTCCCTTTATGTTTTCCTTTCAGTACAGTATTTGACATTCTGGGTTTTTCCACGACAGTGTAAGCTTTTGTACATGTTGCTACATAGTCATCATACTTAACTTAAAAAAAAAAAAATTAACCGTTTTTGAAAACTGACACTATCTTTTTAACCTAAACTTTCTGTCCTTCCCAGTTTATTCTTTTCTCCCTTTCTAGCTCATCTCTAAATGGTGTAATTTTTAAAATTTAAACATGATTTTTAAGAATACTCAAACAGCTCTAAAACATCTAACATGTATAGCCAGCAGCCTCTGTCATTCCACCCCACAGAGATTACCAGAATCAACACTTAGGACATCTGACTCCAGGTACTGTCCTTGCTTTGCTCTCTCTGTGTGGCTTGGTCACCCTCCCCTCGCGCCCCAGGTGCGCTCCTGTCCTCTCTCTGAACACTGGCACGTGGTGTGGTGGGGTTCAATCCCCAGCCCCCCACTCCTGACCCAGCGACCTGCACTCCCTCATCCATCACGCACCCTCACGCCCGGTTTTCAAGGCCTTTGCCACCCAAGTCCTCATCTTTTATTAAACCCCCTCTGGGTCTTTCTGCTGTACTTAGGCTCTCTGGTCACCCTCACTGACAAGCCTCGCTCAACTTAGAATGTCTTCTGTTGCGTTCAGTGAATTGTAGATAACAGGTTGCTCACTTGTTCAGCTTCTGCCGAGGGAGCGTCGTGCGGTTGGGCTGTGTATGTTATTGATGGTGCTCGTCACAGAGCATGCTTGCTTCCAGCAGCTCAGGCTAATGAAGTGTGCCGGCGCCTTCTGAATGAGTTCAGCATTCGCTTAGGGTTTCCTTGTCATTCTGGTGACTCGCACCATGTGAAACATTCTTGCAATGCTTTCTTGATAATGTAGCCATTATTTTTTGAGCATTTACAGGGTGCCACGTGCTTTTCACGTGCTTCCAGCAGCCCTTGAGGGTACGGTTCCTGTCCCTGTGAGGAGAGGCTCAGAGAGCCTCAGTACCTTACTGTAGCTGCAGAGGCAGTAGCTAAATGGGACTCCAACCCGGTTCTGCCTGATTCTGGAATGTGTGCATGAAGCACCACAGTATTTAGCCTTTTTTCTTTTCCTCTTTTAAAGGAATATCAGAAGCTCTTTCCTGACATTCCCATAGGGTATTCTGGGCATGAAACAGGCATAGCGATCTCTGTGGCCGCCGTGGCTCTGGGGGCCAAGGTGTTGGAGCGTCACATAACTTTGGACAAAACCTGGAAGGGGAGCGACCACTCGGCCTCGCTGGAGCCTGGAGAGCTGGCCGAGCTGGTGCGGTCCGTGCGCCTAGTGGAAAGAGCCCTGGGCTCCCCGACCAAGCAGCTGCTGCCCTGTGAGATGGCCTGCAACGAGAAGGTGGGTTCCACCGGCCCTGCTGGGCCCCACTGTTCCAAGGTGCTGCAGTTGGGCTTACCTGCCAGGAAGAGTCAGTACCAGCCCTGCCTGAGCCCAGGCCAATGGGAGGATGAAGGATTGTCACTCCAACCCTGAGTCTCCCTGGGCTCCTGTTATTAGCGAGAGGAACATGTCACTCAGGAACTTCAGCAGTTTCTCCAGCTGCATTGGATCACGTCAGAGTTTCTGGCTGAGTCTCTGAAGCCTGTGGCCCCCACTGCTCTAGATTCCAGGAGACGTAGGGGCGGGGGTGGTGTCTGGGGCCTCGTGAGGCACTCGGCTAGGTCGGGTCTGGGGTCCCTTGGAGTAGGTAAGCCTTGGGAAACATGCAGACAGAGGGTCTGTGAGGCAGTAAGAGAAGGGCCTGGTGGTAGGTCGAGGCGTTCCTCAGCTGGGGAGGCACTGGGTGGACGGGGGCAGGGGCCGTCCCAGGGGCTTGGTGGGACATGATGTAAATACTCCCTCAGGAGCAGTTTGAGCTGTGTAGCATTGACCTCCAGACGGAGGGGATCTGAGGCCAAGGATCCTGCCTGGCACACTGACCCTCTGGGGCTCTTGGAAGCTGGCCTCTGAGTCATGGAGCGGGCGTCCTGGGGCTCCAGGAGTGCAGACACTCCTGATCTGCTGCGGGCTGTCTGGGTCAAGGCAGAGGTTGAACAGCAGGCACGTGTGGGGAATGTGGTCATCTTTATTCTAGTGAGGTCTGCTTGCTTCCCTCAAATTAAGGATGCCTATACACTGGGAAATTAAGATAATAGTAAAAAGAAACAAACTACTGTATAGAGGTACGTAGAGTAAGAGCATAGATCGTTTGTTTAACAGCACCTACGGACAAGACATGGAAACGCTAGTCCTGAGCTCAGGGGCCCTGAGGCCCCTCTCCGGTCCTCTGAATAGCACTAATGCTCGCTGTCTTGGGAGCCCTCCACATTCCTATTTTGCCAAACAGGTGGCAGTAAGGTTTGTGTCCCTTGAGAGCAGTGGGCCAGGAGTTAGGAATCCTAGGTTCTCATCCCAGCTCCTTGCAACCTTGGCCAAGTCACCCCTCCTCTGGGCCTCAGTTTCCCCAAGTTTAAAATGAGATATTGAACTAGATGACAAAAGTAATCATAATTTTATCAGGAGCATCTATGTTTAGATCGATTACATATATTATTACTAATCCTTATAGTCGTCTGACTCTATATTTCTGGGGGGCCGGCACTGAGTCTTAATTCTCTTCACAGCTGGGCAAGTCTGTGGTGGCCAAGGTGAAAATTCCAGAAGGCACCATTCTGACGCTGGACATGCTCACCGTGAAGGTGGGTGAGCCCAAAGGCTACCCTCCTGAAGACATCTTTAGTCTGGTGGGCAAGAAGGTCCTGGTCACTGTTGAAGAAGACGACACCATCCTGGAAGAATCGGTGGAAAATCATGGCAAAAAAGTCAAGTCTTAAAAAATAAAGTGCTGTTCTCTGAATTCTGGGTGCCTTCTGGTACTGTTGGGAGCGTCGGGGTGACGAGGGGCTGGGGTGCAGGTCTCCAGAGACCTGGCTTTCATCTGCTCCCCAAGACACAGACACTTGGGCCAGGCCCATAGGAGGGGTGCAGAGAGCACATGCGGCATCTCTGCTTCAGCCGGGCCGGCCGGAGGGGAGGAGCTCAGAAGCAGGTCGTCACCCTCCCGGGGCTGGGTGGGTGCAAGAGGGACAAGTACGGGTCCTCTTCTGTAGGCCTTCATTCTTCCTGCCCGCAAAGCCAACCCAAGTGACCTGAAATCTCCCCTCCTTCCAGACCTCCAGCTGCCCTCCCCACTGCCCTCATGCCCTGCCCACCCTGGCACTCTGTGTCCAGTTACTCAGCAGAAGAGAAGGGATCAAAGGGTCTTGCAGGCGGAGAAGTGCCCAGAGCACTCCTGTCCCTGAGCAGAGAGGGAAGTGGCCTTCATTCCTTCTTCCAGCAAACACGGAGGGCTGCCGTGCCGGGCCCTGCTCTAGGTCCCAAGCATACAGCAGGGCACAGCCCACATCGCTTCCTCGTGGAGCTCCCATTCAGGTGGGGACAGGTGAGCACGGTGAGCAGATGGCAGCGTGTTAGAAGGTGATGTGTGTGATGGGGGAACAGGCACGTGAGGGAGAATGGAGACACAGTGCCGGGCTTGGTGTCTCTGCAGCTTGTGGCGACTTTTAAACGTGGTGATGACGCTGAAAGCCGCCCTTCCTTAATCATGGTGAAATTACAAACCCCACTAACAGACGCGCGTCTCTGCTCCGCCGCCTTGAACAGCAGCGTGAACCCTCCGCAGAGACTCCACTGAGTCTCTTCAAATGCATGCGTTATCCTTTTGAAGTTTCTTTACTTCTGAGTTCAGGCCCTCCCTCACCTGCGGATCCCACAGTTTCGGGAAAGGCGCTCGTGTGTGGGGTGGGGCGGGATGGGAATCCTGGGTTGTATTCGTGTGAAAGAGAACCAGTAAGGCTGATGGGCTAAAACTGAAGTCTGATTGTATCCATTTCCGGCTGGTTTTTACTCCCTTTTATTTCTCCCTATAAACAGATCCTGAGCAGACAATGAAAATTTCCGATTCTGTGGCCATGCTGATTCTACAACAGCAGAGAAGTGGCATTTAAGCAAACATCTGAGACTTCCTCACAAGAGACCTAGGATGCTGGTGGGGGGCGTGGATCTGGAGCGGGCAGGGCCTGCCTGGCTCTAGCTGGGAGTGAGCAGGCAGTGGTTTCAACAGGCAGGCCGGCAGTTGCGTCCAGGTCCTGTCAGACTAGGTGTTAGAAGGGCCCAGTCTGCTCTGGAATGTCCCTCAGAGGGCAGGGATCAGTGAGGCGCAGAGTTGGAAGAGCCACTGAGGTCACAAGTCTTAACCTGTGCCTTTTGTGTAGAGGACTGTGTGATGTGTTGGAGAGGATTGTGAAGGGGGGCCATTGTCCTGGACACGCTTCCCATCAGAGCATGCAGAGCATACCACCTGTGTGGTAGGTGTGGGTCACCTCCGGGCCTGCCTGTGCCAGCAGCAGCTGGCCACCTCAGGCTGCCCTGAGGGCGAAAGGACTGATGTCTGGGCACGCCACTGGCCCGCTCAGGTTGGGAAGCTCGGTCTAGAAGACATCGCTGAGCGCCCGCCAGGTCAGAGACAGTACTGGGCCCACAGTGAGGCGGCAGACGGTCCTGTCAGAGTTCGTGGCCTGTCAGGTGCAGCTACCTCCACAAATAGCACCCTGCAGGTATGAAGTGTTGATGTGGACACAAAATAACCAATAACCATTCCATAGATAGAGAGGTGAGTTTTACTTGAGCCAAATTGAGGGTTATAACCTGGGGAGACAGTTTCCACAAAGGAAGGAAGCATTCTGGAGAAGCGTGGTTTCAGCACACTCATACCTTTTTAGAACAAAGAACATACATTAAACATGCCCCGGATACACATTCCTCAAAGTTTCAAAGCGGTATTCGGTTCCAAATTGGCAGGTCCACATGACCCTGATGCTGGGAAAGGGAGTAATTTGGGCAGCACCGATAGGGCGGGAGGGGAGGTGTGGGTCTCACCTCAGAGTAAAGCGGAGGCGCGATGTCTGACGGGCCATAAATCAGGCTTCTCTTCAGGCCGAATCCATTTGGAACCAGAAGTTACCCCATGTACCTCAGTATGTGAAAATCTCTTTCACTGATAAGTTTTCCAAGAGCCATGGGAGTGGTGATGGGAGAGGTGGTGTGGCAGGGAAGGCCTCCTGGAGGAGGTGGCACTTTAGTTCAAACTTGCAAGTTGAGAAGTGACTGAGGGAAGATCATGGGATTGGGGGCACAGGCTTGGGAAGTGCCCACGATGTCCAGGGACGAGCAGGTAATGGTGTGGCATGGAATGGCCACGTGGAGAGGAGGGAAGCCAGGGCTTAAGTCTTGCTGAGTCTGGACTTTGTTCTATGGTCAATGGAGAGCCGTGGAGGCTTCTGAGCAGGACTCAGTGGAGTCACACCTGGGCCCTGCTCTCATGCTTGCCCCTCCCCATAAGCAGCTTGCTTCTTGGGCAGGCTGTCCCCTCCTCCTAGCACGCACTCCTGCCACCAGGCCCTGGCTCTGCAGGGCCACCTCTGTGTGTCCTCTGCTAGGCAGTGCCCCCACTAGACTGACATCACCATCCCCTGCTCCCTGGCAAAGAGGAATTGCAGAAATGGAAGAGATGATGCAGTAGGCAAGGAAGGGCCCCTGAAATCTCTAAGAATTAGTAAGTGACCACAAATGGCTTCAGTGTTGCTAAAGGACCATCACAAATATGCCAAAGCCACGTAATACTATGTCGGATAGGAAGAGCGGGAGGCAAGGTTTGTTGCCATATAAGCAAGAACTTAGTGAGGCATCAGAAGCAGTGAACTCCCCATCACTGGAGACGGTCAATCAGGGACCCACCGACTACTACAAGAAAGTTGTGGAGGGAGCGGCAGATGAGCACGGCCGCGTCCAGGCCTTGGTGCTGCGTACTCAAGCAACATGAACTCCCAACGAAGAACATGCTTAAAAGGGACAGTATTCATATTTTATTAAAACAAACCACATATTAGAAAATTGCCGTCATTTGAAAATATCTGCAAGCCATTTGCTGTATCAATAAAGAAATTTGTACAGATTCAAATCTGAAAGAGAACAGGTGATCAGTACCCTTCCACGGGGAGCATCAGCTGTCTCGGCACCGTGTCAGGCACAGCGGAGCTCCACCGGGGTGCTCAGAGGCCTGGTGTGTGCAGCACGGGGCGGTTTGGAAGGCAGGTTCATACTCTATGGCTCATTTGAGCCGCACAGCACTGGTAGGTGGAGTCATTACCCCCACTTTACACATGATGCTCTAAGAAGTAAAAATGACTGGGCAGAGGTCACAATTGATTGTGGACCAAAACTGCAGTTTCCTGACTAGCACAGGCCTTGGCCCAGAGCGGGGGGTGATAAAAGCCAGTTGTCATCCTTTACAGTCTCATCCCAGCTCTGTTTCTGCTACATGAATGCAAACTCTCAAATCCCCCTTTGGGTGTAAGACCTCCTCTCAGAGCCCAAGGAAGGTAACCCAAAGGTGGACTCTAGTCCCTCGGAGTAACCAGGCGAATCGAAGTGTCAAAGGCCCGACAAGGGAGGGGCCAGAGGACAGGTGGCGCCAGAGACGGCGTACGGCCTGCAGACCTGAGCACAGAGTCCAGCGCCACCGTGAGCTGTGTGACCTTGGTAAAGTTACTCCTCAGGGCCTCAGTTTTGCCATATGTAGAACTGGGGTAACTTTCTACCTCCTAGGGATGATGCGAGGATCGAGTGAGTGAATAGCAAAGCATTAGAACAGCGCTGACAAACTCGCACGTGCTGCCAGTGCCCGGCCCCGTGGCGGGGGCCTGGGGCAGCCTTGGTTGGCAGGGATGTGGGTCACGTGTACCCATCGGCTTCTGTCAGGATGCCCTCTCCTGTCAGAATCCAGCTCCGGGCGCCCCGGGAGAATCAAGTTCCCTTTCCTCAGGATTCCTGGAGCAGAGTGCTTAGACAGCTGTCTGAGCTACAGCTTTAAATGATTTGGTTAGAACTAAAGGCACTTTTGAGGTTCCTTCTACTTGTATTACATTGCCCCATATGAAAGTACCATTTTTAGGTCAAAAACTTGGAAATTGGCACTTTTATATGGTTCAAACCAATTAATGCACCAAGAGTCTGTTAAACCAGGAGGGAGATTCAGTGTGCATTTCCGCGCCTGACTGCTGGCCTCCTGCCAAGCGCCTAAGAAGATACTTAACACAATATAACTTTAAAACCCCCCGGGGAACTTGACAAATCAGGACGCTGAGCCTTCAGGACTGAGGCACAGACCCTGGAAAGAGGCTGTTCCCTCCCTGCTGGAGGAGCTGGCCTTCTTGATGCCGTCACTTCCTTCTGGAAAGCGGGGCTCTCTGGGTTTCCTTGGCAACATCGGGATCTGAGGAGCAAGGGGTTGTCGGGGCCGGCCGCCCAACCTCCACTGTAGCTCCTCTCCTTTGGATTCCATGACAGTTGAGAAAACTGCCTGCGGTTGTTTAGCAACGGTCACCTGCTGCTTTCTTAACATCCCCTGAGAAATGAATGAGCAGTAAAATCTCCCAGGTTGAGAGCTGGGCCTGAAGGTCTGGGCCAGGGGGCAAGTCAGACACTTGCCTGGGGGTTGGGGTGGCCCAGCTCTTAATCACCACGGGGGACTTGAAGCAACTTTCTTTCAGGACCTTAATCTCCCCAAATGTAGTGAGGTCAGGCTGGGCGATCTGTGAGGCCCTCCCAGCTGAGCTATCCTGCCCTTCAACGATAGCCAGCTGGCCCTTCACTCACTGCCTGGGAGGGTGGCAGGGTATGAGGACGTAACTGCTCTTAGCCTCCAATCTAGTTGCAAAGACAGGTCGCAGATTCGTGGCCCTGACAGTAAGAGAGGTTCTTGTGGCTTGGGGGGACCTCCCGGGGCAGCTAAGCCCGGGGAAGACTGAGACAGGCAGAGGGAGGAAGAAAGGACTTGCCTGTGTGTGTATGGGGTCCCGGGGAGGACAGCAGCAAAGTGTAGAGGTGGGGCTGTGTGACACCCTTCTGGAGCGAAGAGCCACTGAAAATAGCTGCAGGAACTCCATGAGGATAAGTCGTTTGGGTCAGACTAGAAAAGCCTTGAATGCTAAGGTAAAGTGCTCGTTTTCTCCCCTGTAGTCCTTGGGAACCTCTTGATAGCTCTAAGCAGTGCAGTGAGGTGTGAGAGCCCTCTGGCTTAGGGTGGACGAGGAGGATGGTCAGGCCAGGAGGTGACATGGACAAGCTGTAGAGTGAAGAGGAGGCAGACCCAACGGACCGTCAAGGGATAAAGAGTCAGGGCTGGGTGACTCCCATTCATTCACATATTTACTGTGTGCCTACTATGTGGCAGGCGTTCTGGGTGCTGCACGAGGAGGTGGGAGGCTGAGGATAGTGCCTTCTGCCACGGCTCCCTGTGGGGTGTGCTTTCAGGCGCCTGGACTGAAAGGAGTGCAGTATGGGTGTCCTGGTGGCGGGGGGGAGGCCTGGGGAGAGAGCAGCGGCAGAGGGCCTGTGTGTAGGGCGCATGTGAACCCAGCCCAGCAGAGGAACTCTTCAAAGCACAGGGCCTGGCTGGTGGGGAGAGGGTGCTTAAGAGTAGGCGGCTGCCCAGCCCGGGCTGGGTTGGGGGAGGCCGGAGCCGCCGGGACCCAGGGCGGCCTCTCGGGGCTCGGCCTAGGGCAGCCGCGGGATGCTGATGGCGCCCTCCCAGAGCCGCAGGGCCGGGTAGAGCGGCTCCTGGAAGGCGGCGCGGAAGGTGTGTAGGTGGCTCATGCCGCCCGTCACGTCGTAGAAGGCGAGCACGCCGGCCTCGTAGTCCAGGAAGACGCCGAGCCGCTCGGGGTCGCCGCGGGGCCGCAGGCGGCTGCGCTGGCCGTCGTGGAAGGCCCAGTACTCCAGGTCGTAGCGCTTCAGGCACCACGACTGGCGGTTGCAGCCCAGGCGGGCGGCGGCCGAGGCCCCGCGGCGCCGCAGCGAGGCGTAGGCCGCGCCCGCCCACCAGCCGGCGCCCGCCTCCTGCACGTCCACCTCCCAGTAGTGGCGGCCCGCGGCGAAGCAGTCGCGGCCCAGCACCTGCCACAGCGCGTCGAAGCGCGCCGCGGGCGCCGGCCCCAGGCGGCCCAGCAGCGCGCAGCGCACCGTCAGGCGGTCGGCCGAGAGGCGCAGGCGCGCGTGCATCGTGTCCGGGTCCAGCGAGGGCGTCCGCGCGTCTGCGGGGGCGGGACACGGGCCACGCCTGTGGGCGGGGCCAGCGCGGCGCCCCGCCCCCCGGGACCGCCCCCCCCCCCCCCCCCCCCCCACCCCCGCGCGCGCGCCCACCCCAGGAAACGGGAAAACTCCGGGCATGCCCCACGGAGAGATGGAGTGCCACCCTTTTAACCCCGAACGCCTCTGGAGAGGTGCTGGGGCGACACGGGAAGAGAGAAAATTTACTGTACACCCAGTGTACCGTTTGAATTTTGTACCGTGGACTTCATTGCCAACCTCTGAAAAAGTAATTGAAATAATCCTGTCATTGATCACAGTCGGGTGTATAGCCTTCCAATTGTCTTTTTACTTGATGCTTTACAGTTTTTCTTAACATTGGTATCATACCAGACATGCTCTTGGGTAATCTGCTTTTTAAAATTTATTAATGTATTATGAACATTTTACCACATCAAATAATATTCTTTTATAAGAGCATTTTAATGACGACCCTAAGATTTTGACGTATGGATGCATTACAATTTAACCTATCCCTCCCACTGAAAGAAAATAGGCATTTCTAAAAGCTTTCAAAAACACTAATATTATTACATCTTTAGTATCTGATTATTTCTTTAGGATATATTTCTAAAAGAGGACTTCCTGGGTCAATGGGGATGGTGGTTTTCAACGCTTTTGGTAAATATTGCCCAAGTGCCCTCCAGAAAGGTGGCAGCGATTTAAACTCCCAAAGCTAGTTCCTGTTGCATCATGCCACATACTAGACAAGAAATTTTTAAAAAGTCTAGATCATAGGGTGTGTGGGTGTTCGGCTTTAGTAGATACTGCCAAAAAGTTTCTCAGTAATGTTTTGGAGTTTTCTGTGGAGAGGTTTTGTATATCTTTTGTTAGATTTATTCCTAGTTTTTAAAAAATATTACTGAAAATAATGTGATTTTAAAATTTCACTTTCTAATTGTTTATTGCCAATATATGGAAATACAATTGATTTTTGTATAATGACCGTATATCCAGCAGCTGAAGATTGCTCAAGCCATATTGTTAAATAAAAACAACTTACAAAAATATCTATAATATGATCCTGTTTTTAAAAATCTGTGCACATATATGCCTTTAAAATATCTGAAAAAATATATGCCAAAATATTAGCAGCATTTACGTCTGGAGGAGGCAATTGTTTTATTTTGTATATATGTAATTTCTAATTTTCTACAAGAAGCATCATTCGCTATATAATTTCTTAATGGGAACAAAGATGTTCACAATATATCAGTAAATGAAAACAGATTACAAAACAGTATATATAGTATGACACCACGTTTGCTTAAAAAAGATATATTAAATATTTATCATTGTGTGTGTATATAGATATGCCAAAGAAAGCTAAAGGGCAAATCACGGTAGTTATCGACTACTACATGTCTACTAGGGTAGACATGAGCAGAATTTCTAAAGCTCTCCAGTGATTTATGAGTGATTTTCTTTTAATTTATGCTTTTCTTTGTTTTCTAATTTTTCTACAATGAACATGGATTATTTCTGTATTAAAAAACTAATAATAAAGGTTAAAAAACCCAAGTTGGCTCTCTTAGGAAAAAAAGGGGGGCCTCCATTTCCGTGACCCGCCCCCCACTGTGCACCCTGCCCTCCGCCCTGGGGGTCTTACATTTTAAGAAGAGGGATCGCTCTGGTGAGGGGCTTGTTTTCAACAAGGAGCCTGGCTTGGTGCTGGAGGAGCCCGAGAGCTGGCAGTTCATGTCTGTAACGAATTGCAAGAAATGAGCGCCTGGCTCACGCAAGGAGCGCAAACTGTAAAACATACTAAAAATGACACAAAACTGGAGATTTGCATAATCTCTCCCCAAGAATCGCATGCAAATTTAAGTACGGAATGCATATTCACAGCCACAGGAAAACTCGCAGACAGGCTCAGATCCAGGAAGAAGCGCACTTTCCAGGTCAGAAGTGAGTTCGGCAGTGGTAGGCTGTGTGAGTGAGCCCTGGACTGGGGAGGAGACAGTAGGCTCCAGGTGTGTATCCACAGCCAAGGAGGGGAGCAACCTCATGGCAGAAAGGCAAATGCCAGGACAAAGATGGAAAGCACGAAATTAAAGCTGAGTCCTCAGAAGGTCAGGTCTCGCTCAGGTGAGAGGGAGTCAGGGGAGACCCAAGTCATGGTCCTTGTCTTCAACAGCTCAGTCAGGTAAATCAGGTGAGAAAGGGGCTCACTTGAGCCACCATCGGAGGCAGAGAGTGCTCCAGGTCACAGAGAAGAGAGGTGAAGGGCTCTGGGGCTTGGAGGGGTCAGGGAAGGCTTCATGGAGGAGGAAGCCCCTCAGCTGGCCCTTAAGGGATGGGGAAGATTTGGACACCAAGAATCAAGGATGGGAGGCTTTCCCAACAAAGGGTACAGCGGGAACGAAAACATGAAGGGCAGGGGGTTAGGAGTGGCATGTAAGCAGTGGGGAGCCATGGGAGGTGTCTGATTGAGGCTAGACATGAGCAGAAAAATTTCCAAAGCTCTCTCTGGTGGGGAATGATGGGGCAGGTGAGAGCAGAGGCAGAGGCCTGCGGAGGCTCTAGCAGGAACTGGGCAGCAGGGATGGAAAAGCCAGGTTGAGGAAATGCCACAGTGGCAGAAGGGCCAGGACTTAACGCTGTGGGGGATCAGAATTTGCCACCTCCAGATGTATCTCTCTGGCATAAGGATTATTTTTGGCTGGTTATTTTTTTAAAAAACTGCAGACATGGGAAAAGCCCTGAAAACCAAGTAGAAGTTACCCTTTCTAAGAGACACTTACATTTGTAAGGGAAATCTCCGTCTGTAAAGGTGTCTCCCTCTCTGTACCAGGAAGAGGGGCTGACCTTGTCTCTAGAAACTCTCATCAACGCAGAAGGCAAGGACTGAAATCTGCATAATAAGCGTACTCTTGTTTTCTGTGTTTTCCTGGTAATTTCCCATAACCGACTCCCCCGACTCCCAACACCCTCCTCTGTCTTTAGCTGAAGATGGTATTTAAGGTGGCAGCTTTGGCCATTTGGGCTGAGTTACCCAGTTTTCCTGGGTTTCTCCTATATATACATGTTGTAAAGCTTTGTTTGATTTTCTCCTGTCATTCTGTCTCATGTCAATTTAATTTGTAGACCAGCCAGAAGGACCCAGAGGGTAGGGAAATTCTCTTCCTCCCCTACAGCCCTTTACTGGGAGTCAAGCAGCAGCAGCTTGGGAGAAGATGCAGGATCCCTTTGGGCCTGCTGAGCCTGCAGTTCTGTGGAGCACACAGGTCGGGAGGGAGTGGCGCTGCGAGACCCCCATCTCCTTGGGTCCTTCCTGGGGGTCAGCACCTGTGATCATGAGAATGATGGCCTCACGTGGAGGCAGGGGAGGTGTGAGGGCCTGGGAGTCTAGGGGTCAGAACACAGACTCTGGGCCCAGAGTCTGTTTGAATTCTGCCTCTACCCCCACCAGCTGTATAACCTAGGGCAAGTCAGTTAACGTCTCTGAGCCTCAGCTTGCTTATCTGTAAGATGGGGCTAGCGAGGCGCCCACCACACAGGGTGCTGTGAGGAGCTGCTGGACGGATCTGTGTGAAGGGCTGCAACGATGCCTGGCACCAGGCGAGTGCCCTGCCTGCAGATGTAACGACAGCAGCAGCAGCAGCTAAGGCTCACAGAGGGCTCACTCTGCCTGGCACCTTGCACGTCAGAGCCCGTTTAGTCCTTGCAACAGCCCCCGGAGAGGACACTACACCATCATCCCCACTTTATGGACGTGGAAACAAGCAGAGACAAGGTAGGTGCCTGGCCCGAGAAGGCAGGGTTAGGAAGTGGTGGCTGGGGGAGAAGCTGGCACTCTGGCTCCAGAGTCCCCGCCTGTGGCCACGACGCTCTCCGGCCCTTCTGACCCACAGGGATCGCAGAAGGCTTCCTCAGGTCCGCTCAGAGAGGCCTACCCACTGCCCTGTCTGACAGCTCCTCCCCGGGCCACCCCGTTCTCCTCATCCTGCTTTATTTTCCCCAGAGCACCTCTCATCGCTGACGTCTACTCTTCTGTGGTCTGTCTTCCCCCAAGAGGGTGAGCACGGAGGCAGGAGCTCTGCTTTGTACCTTGCCGTGCTTGGCCCTCAACAGGGTCTCAGCAATGTTCTGAATGAATCATGACAGCAGAGACGAATGAATGAGTGAGTGAATGAAAGATTGAACAGATGTTTCTGAGCACCTGCTTTGTGTCACGCCCTGTGGGGACCTCAGAGCTGGACCCCAATTGGTTCTTGCCCTCCAGGCACTTACGAGAGGCAGGGAGGGGGTCCATGTATCCAGCCTGTGACCACCCCCAGGCATGAGATGGGGCAGCGGGGAAGCGGAGACAGCCAGGAGAGGGAGCACGCCCAGGGTGGCGTGGAAGGGCTTTCCAGGTGAGCACAGCTGTGTTGGCCCCACAGGGACGGTGGGACTTGACCAGGCAGAGGAAGGTGGGGGAAGTTGGCCATCCCAGCCCGGAGACCAGAGCAGACAAAGACGTGGTGTGGCAGAGTCCCGGGAGCAATTGAGGGGCAGAAGCAGGGCAGTGGCTTCGAGAGGCAGGACGTGGTCGCAGGAGGGGGAGTCAGAAGGGTGGGCTGGGCCCAGGCCCAGGAGCCCGGGACGGCCTGGCCAAGGGCCTCTGTGTGGGAAGGGCATGAGTGGGGTGGTGACCTTTGCAGTTGTCTCTGGGCTAAAAAGCACCAGGGGAGTAAAGGACATGAGGTTAGTCACACAGCAACTTACTTTCCTTAAGGCGAACGTCCAGTGGCGTCTGTAACACGCCCTGCATGGCTTCCATGAGGCCCTTAAAGAAGCTCTTGACGGGCTCGAAGGAGAGGGGCACCGGGTGGCACAGCTCCCCCAGGCTCATGTGCCGCTGCATCTCCTGCTCCGCGGCCGTGTACTCCTGCGAGGGCAGGCGGGGTCAGCCCCTGTCCCAGCCCCTCCACTGCCCCCGTAACAAACCCAGGCCTGGGGCACAGCCCCCCGCCCCCCACCAGGCTGTGCCCCTGGGAGCAGAGGCCTGGAGAGACGGCCCAGTGGCTGGGCTGGAGGAGGGCCCCGGGCTGCAGGTTGGGTGGGTCCAGGGCTCCTGCTGGCCCTGCAGGCTCCTGCCGGCCAGTGCACCCAGGCCCTCTCTGTGCAGGCACAGCGGCAGGGGGAGGAGGCAGGCTGGGTGCCCACCTCGCAAGGGGCCCTGTGCCAGGGGTCTGCCTGAGGTACAGGGGGACAGAAAGAGTGAGGGACTGGTTTCCCTGGGGAAGGACCCCAGGGCATGTCCAAAAGGGGGAGCCAGAAACCACAGCCCAAAAGGAAAGCCAAGGGCCGAGAAGTGCAGCTGGAAGACTGACTGAGGGGTGTGGCCACCACAGTGGGGACTGTCCTGTTTTCTGCCTGGACATCACCTTTAAATACACTGCCTGTGTTAGGTGCGGCTTTGCTAAGTAGAAGTGAGAAAAATGCATGCTCCCAGCCCCCTTCGCGCCCAAGGTGCAGGCAGGGGACAAGGCACCTCCCACCTAGGATCTGGATATGGAAGGGAGGCTGAGGTATTGACAACAGGTGGAGCTTGGGGACAGCGGCGATGGAGGCTCCGGCACCGGTGCCCTGGGTCAGTGGTGTGGCTGTGACTTCTTGCCTAGAGGAGCAGCAGTAGGTCTGCAAGGGAGCAATCCTGTGTGTGGCCTGGCCTGCGTCCTGGCTTTCTGGCTCTCCTGGAGACCCTGTGAGCTGCCTGATACTCTCATAACCTCGTTTCGTGCTTAAAACAGTTCCAGTGGACTCTCGTAACTGTTTGCCATTAAGAACCCTGTCTGCACTTTCTGAAGGTCTGTCCCAGGCAGGATTTAAAAGACAGCGGGTGAGCAGGTCCTGGCTGGTGGGCAGTGCTGCCCACGCCGGGATGGAGGGATGGACACCTCGGGGTGGGGGGCGCTAGGATTCAGCTGTCGGCAGAGGCAGGCCCACCAGGCAGGATGCTGGACCTTGGGAGGGGGCTATGGGATGGTCTCCAAGCCCCATCCGGCTCCGGGGTGGCAGGTGGTTGGCCCAGAAGGCAGATGAGTGGGGTGTGGGGCTGGGGAGGGGGATGAAGGACAAATGCCACCACCTGGTAACTCTAGCATCTAGCAAAGGGCCTGGCACACAGTAGGTTCTCAGTAAATACCGATGATGGAATAAATGAGTGAATGAAACGGAGTGCGTCTGCTCCTGGCTTTGCAGACCCAGAGAACAGCCCCCAGCCACCCATCTCCAGCCAGAGACTGGCCATCATCTTGGATTCCCTCCACTTCCAATCACCAATCCTGTTGACTTTCTCAGACCTGCCTGCTTCTCCCGATCCCCACCGCCCCTTCACTGGTCCAGGCCCCCATCATCTCTCCCCTGGATGCTGGGGTCTCCTCCCAACTTCCCTTCCAGCCTCCAGTCCTGGCCCCCTCAGTGAATCTTCCACCCTGTCACCAAAGTGACCTTTCTAAAGCATTAAACTGACCGTGTCATTTCTTGCTTCAGGACCCTCGCCTGGCTCCCATCTCTACAGGACAAGGGCTAACCTCCATGGCCAGGCACAGAAGGCCCTTCATCAACCAACCCTGGCCTCCCAAGCCAGCAGCAGCTCTGCACACCCCTCCCTTTTACCCCTGCCCTGCCTCCAGCCAGGCTGAACCCAGGCGGCTCTCCAGCCTGCCAAGCTCTCAGCGTGCATGTGGTTCCCGTCTGCCCGGGATGTCCTCTCTGCTCCGTCTCTCCGAGATACCCAGTGAGTGGAATATACTCCACATCCCAGACCCAGCTCCTCCTCCTAAGTCTTCCCTGACCCCCCATACAGAGTTGGACATCTCCCGGACACACTTTGGCTAGCTTGCTTGAGCTGTGTTGTACATCACTCTGAGCGTGTATCCCCACCCAGGAGCTCCTCGTGTCAAGCAGGGGCCTGGTGCTGAGCACATAGCTGATGAATACATGGACAAGCAAATGCAAGGAAGGACTGATGGATGATGGACGTCAGCAGCTCTGGCACCAGAGAATAAAAAAAGAGGATGCCACAGCCCTAAAACTGTACCTATGATGGAAGAAGAACCTTCTCCTCCATGGAAGAGTCCTTTTGTATTAGCTATCCCTAAAAAGTACCATTCTTTTAGAAGAAACAAACAGATGTACCCCTCTGTGCCTCTTGCCCCTATTAAAGTACAATATCCTTTGTGCCTAGGAGAGTACCTCGCCCAGAACTTTTTGTTAGGTTTATTTTTTCTTAGCTAAACAATGAAACACAGGCTGAATTGACCAAGGCCACATAAAGGCACATGAGTGGAAATACCCACCAGGGACTGGCTTGACTGGTTTCGCAGTGACTGATTTATTTGTGTATCTTATTTCCCAGCCACAGCCTATGCTAATCTGTGGTTAGACTCAGTGCCACCTTTATTTAGTTGTACCCTGCCTTGTCCCACAAGCCTTTAAAGCACAAAGGTTGTCTAATACTGCAAGATGTTCCTGTACAGCGAGAAAAATGGAGCAAAGACAACTCTCGGATAAGAATGCAAGCAGGAAGCCAGAGGGAGATGAGGCACAAAATGTACGCCACAAAGTCTCAGCCCAGCTATTGAAACACATTCGGCTCTGAGCTTCCCAGAAGCCATGGCAAAGAAGGAAACAGGAAGAGTTACATGAGTAGAAAGGCAATCCAAGTGCACAGGAGTACGGGCACGAGGGAGGAGTTTCTTCCAGGGGTCCTTGAAGACAGGAACACTGCTCTCAACAACACGCTTTCACTAAAACAGCGACAAATCTCACATGGGCATTTCTTAGACGCTTCCTCAGCATAAGCTAACAGCCTCCGACAGAGCCCAGTGGCCAAGGAGTGCCATCCTTCTCTCCCCTTTGTGATCAGCTCTGGAGCCTGCTCCAGAGCTGAAGGGACACCTTCCTTTCCAGAAGGGGTGTCTCAACTCGGACTGTAGAGGCAGAGGGCCGGGCAAGGCTGCCTCATGGCTTTAGAGTTGGACAGACCTGGGTTCTGATCACCACTCTGCCACCTCCCAGCTGTGTGACCTCGGACAAATCACTTCACCTCCCTGAGCCTCAATTTCTCATTCGTAAAATGGGGGAGAATATCCACTTTGCAGAGTTCTTTTGAATATTTAAGCTAAAACACATAAAGTGTGTGGAAGACAGAGGTCCTCAAAATGGTGGCTGTCGATGTGAATGAATTAGTGCAAGGTATGTATTATCTTCCTAACAGTGTATATTTTCTGACCACGCGTGGGGGTAAGGAAGTCTCCATGCTGACAAGGGGATTCTCTGCATATTTACTCAGTGTGTAAATGCCATGTTCAATGCCACTGTAACCGAGAGGCAATGCTGGTGGCAGGTGTGGGCCGTGAGGGCAGAAACCCAGGCTTATTACCTGCAGCAGCTGTACGGGGTTGGGCTCCTGGCTGATGCTCCACACCCTGTTGGAGAGATCGTTCATGACGTCGATTTGCTCCCCACAAGACTTGATTTGCTCCCTGTACCGCTGGAGGGCAAGCTGCGTGTTTTTATCAATGAATTTCTTGGCCAGCACTTCCTCTTCATCAAGAAGTAATCTGAGTTCACTGAATTTTTCAGTCAGCCAGGTTTTACTTGACTCTGCATGAGCCTAAAAAAGAAAACCAGTTGCAGATGATATGATTGCCAACCAGGAAGTCCAGAAAAATCAACATGAAAAAAATTATTACGACCTCTAAAAAGTGAGTTCAGCAAGGTGGCAAGTCAAGTGTAAGATCAACTTATAAAAACTCCAGCTTTCCTGTAGATCATTATCTTTCTCCATACACAAAAATAGATCAAAATGGATCAAAGACTTGAAGGTAAGACCTGAAACCATAAAACTTCTGGAAGGAAATACAGGCAGTACACTCTTTGACATCAGCCTTAAAAGGATCTTTACAAATACTCAGACAAGGGAAATAAAAGAAAAAATAAACGAGTGGGACTTCATCAGATTAAAGAGCTTGTGGAAGGCAAAGGAAACCAAGATCAAAATGAAAATACAACCCAACATCTGGGAAAAAATATTTGCAAATCATATATCTGATAAGGGGTTAATCTCCACAATATATAAAGAAGTAACACAGCTGAACTACAAAAAAATAAACAACCCAATCAAAAAGTGGGCAGAGGATATGAACAGACATTTTTCCAAAGAAGATATACAGATGGCCAATAGGCGGATGAAAAGATGCTCAACATCACTGATCATCAGGGAAATGCAAATCAAAACTACACTTAGATATCATCTTATGCCCATTAAAATGGCTATAATCACCAAGACAAAAAATAATAAATGTTTTTTTGAGAGGTTGTGGAGAAAAGGGAACCCTCATACACTGCTGGTGGGAATGCAAACTGGTGCAGCCACTGTGGAAAACAGTATGGTCATTTCTCAGAAAATTAAAAATAGAATTACCATATGACCCAGCTATCCCACCACTGGATATTTATCCAAAGAATTTGAAATCAATGCTACAAAGAGACTTATGCACCCCTGTCTTCATTGCAGCATTATTCACAATAGCCAACACGTGGAAGCAACCCAAGTGCCCATAGACTGATGATTGGATAAAGAAGATGTGGTGTATATATACAATGGAATACTACTCAGCCATAAAAAAAGACATAATCGTTCTTTCGCAGCCACGTGGCTGGACCTTGAGGGTATCATGTTAAGCAAAATAAATCAGACAGAGAAAGACAAACACCGTATGATTTTACTCATATGTGGAATATAAACAAACTTACGGACAAAGAGAATAATTTAGTGGTTACCAGGGGGAAGGGGAGGAGGGTGGGCACAGGGGTGCAGGGGCACATTTATATGGTGTCTGACAAATATTAATGTACAACTGAAATTTCACAATGTTATGAACTATTTAGACCACAATAAAAAAATTAACAAACAAAAACTCCAGTTTTTCTAAGTACCAGCTATAACCAATGGGAAAATTGGAGAAACAAATTGGAGAAATAAAGATCCTTTTTAAAATAGCAGAAAAAAATACAAAGTATGTAAAAATAAACCTAACAAAAACTGTAAAGACCTAGATAAAGAAAAGTATAAAATTGTACTGAGGGGCTGACCCTGGCCGAGTGGTTAAGTTAGTGTGATCTGTTTCGGCTGCCCAGGGTTTCAGCGGTTCGGATCCCAGGCGCGGACATGGCACCGCTCATCAGGCCACGCTGAGGCGGCGTCCCACATAGCACAACCAGAGGCACTCACAATTAGAATATACAACCATGTACTGGGGGGCTTTGGGGAGAAGAAGGAGGAAAAAAAAAAAAAAAGATTGGCAACAGTTGTTAGCTCAGGTGCCAATCTTTAAAAAAGATAATAATAATAAATAAAATAAAATTGTACTGAAAAACATTTTTAAAAACTCTGAATGTGTGGAAGAAAAAGACATCCCTGGCTGGGAAAATTCATTACTATAAAGACAGTATTTGTTTCCAAATTAGTCCATAAAGTCAATGCAATCCAAAAGTCTTAACATGCAGATTAAACAAATATTCAATTATCATGAGGAAGAATAAAGCACAAGAAAAGCCAAAAATTGCTTTAAAAAGTTCTGTGAAGGATGAGCTGCCTTATTAAACATCAAACTGCAAAGCTAAAGGACTTAAAACCATGTGGGTTAGGGACAGACAAAAAGATCAAGGGCATAGAATAAAAAGTTTAGGAAAGAACTGAAAAATACATGTGTGTGTGTGATAATGGTGGCATTTCAAATTATTAGGAAGAAAGACTGGAGTATTCAATAAATGGTATGGGTACACAGACAATTAACCATGTATTTGAAAAATATTTTAAGTCATATCCTTATCTTATACCACATATAAAAATAAATTCAGACAGAACCTCACCTACGAAGTAGTCTTGCCAAAAAACGCAAATTCGCGTCTGATCAGGCCTCTAAATCTGCCTTAAAGGTTCCATTTAGAGGACAGACAGGCAGCAGAGGAATACGAGAACCATCAACTTAAGAAATGCATCAACCAACTGCAACTTGAAAACTTTACTTCACTCCTAATTCAAACAAATAGATGTGACATTTATAAGACAATTGGGAAAGTGACCACTGATTGGATGTTTGATGATATCAAGGAACTACTGTTAATTTTCATAGGTGTGATGATGATACTGTTGTTATGTGTTTTAAAAAATGAGTCCTTATCTTGTAGAGATAATATGCTGAAACTTTTTTCTAAAGATTTTATTTTTTTATTTTTTTCCTTTTTCTCCCCAAAGCCCCCCCGGTATATAGTTGTATATTCTTCGTTGTGGGTCCTTCTAGTTGTGGCATGTGGGACGCTGCCTCAGCGTGGTTTGATGAGCAGTGCCATGTCCGCGCCCAGGATTCGAACCAACGAAACACTGGGCCGCCTGCAGTGGAGCGTGCGACCTTAACCACTCAGCCACGGGGCCAGCCCCATAATATGCTGAAACTTTTACAGATGAAGTGATATGTCTGGGATTTGCACCTAAATATGTGCATATACTTGACGTTTTCCACAATAAAAGGTAAACAAACAAAAAAAGAAATCCAAATAGATTAAAGCACTACACATTTTAAAAAACCAAATAATAAACCTATTAGAATGAAATACAAAACAATTTTATTTCCAAAACTTTGGGAAGGGAAGACCTCTGTGAGAGAAACCCAAAACCCAGATGGTTATTAAACGGGAGCCGTGACAGGTTTGCTCACATAAAAAATGGAACTTTTCCCTAAAGGGAAAGCGCTGTGAATAAAGCTACACAACAGGTAACAAACGGTGCCAAGTTTACTGTCCATAACACATGGGACAGAAAGAAGTCACTGAATTCAGACATGGGCTAAAGACAGGCAAGTGCCAACAGATGTACGAAGAGGCCCCTCAGCCTCCCCAGCAACCAAGACAGCGAGCAGTGTAACCAGGAAATAGATTGTGGCTGTCCGACTGAAGAGTCTGAACCGATGGACGATACTGGGGTCTGTGAGGGCGCGTGGAACGACACTCGCACACTGCAGTGGTGGTGTCTATTGGGGCTGCACTTTTAGCGGGCAGTCTGACAGCACCAAAACCTTAAATGCATGTGGCCTTTGATGCAGCATTTCCTCTTGCAGGAATTGATCCTAGAAAATGTTTTCACGTGGGCATGAAGATTTGTGTACCAAGATGTTCACTATAGCAGTGCTGGTGATAGAGAAAAATGGGCAAAATTTTCAATATGGGAAGTATATACATATATTTATCATATAAATTATGCTGCATTCATACAATGAAATAATACATAGTGATTAAAAAGAATGCAGCATTCTGAGGGGCTGGCCCCGTGGCCGAGTGATTAAGTTTGCGCGCTCTGCTGCAGGCGGCCCAGTGTTTCGTTGGTTCGAATCCTGGGCGCGGACATGGCACTGCTCATCAGACCACGCTGAGGCGGCGTCCCACATGCCACAATTAGAAGGACCCACAACGAAGAATATACAACCATGTACCGGGGGGCTTTGGGGAGAAAAAGGAAAAAAATAAAATCTTTAAAAAAAAAAGAATGCAGCGTTCTGATACATGCTGTAATATGGATAAATCTGGAAGACATCATGCTACTGAAATAAGCCAGACATAAAAGGACAAATATTGTTTGATTCCACGTTTATGAACTATCTAGAACAGGGAAATTCAGAGAGACAGGAAGTAGATTAGAGGTTACCAGGGGTGGTGGGACGGGAGAATGGGAAGTAATTACTTAATGGTTACAGGTTATGTTTGGGGTGATGGAAAAGTTTTGGAAACAGTGGCGATGGTTGTACAACATTGCACATGTAATCAGTGCCACTGAATTGCACACTTCAATATGGTAAAAATGGTAATTTCTTGTTATGTATATTTTAACACACACACACACACAAACGCAGCGGACCTATATGTCGTGGCATAGAAAGCTCTCCAAGACACCATGTGGAGAAAGCAAGTTGCACAATCATACATACAGGATGATCCCATTTATGTAAAAGATAACAGAACAACAACTATACATGGATATATGCATCTGTATGTTTGCAGGTGCATTTAAATGTCTGTTGGTTGTGATCATGTTTGGGAGGAGATGTGGGGTTGAGGGGATGGTGAAGAGAAACTCTTACTTTGTACATGTATAGTTCCATACTATATTCTAATACACTATTTAAATATTTAAAATGGGCACGTGTTCATGTATTACTAGAACAATTATAAAGCCAAAAATCATTTGGAAAAACACACAAAACCTAGGCCAGCCTCTTTGCCCAGCCCAAACATCTGTACAGCCCACGCGGCGGAATGACCCCTGGTACCCGGCAGGCTCCCCCGTGACGCAAGGCTCTCTTCTCAGTGGGGCAGGAACGTGTGGTTTGGCAGGATCTAGGGGACGGGTTCCTGAAGCCTGCGTTTCCCACACAACGTTCCAGGCAGTGTGGTTGGGCTGAGACTGGCTTATACCACCACGTGCCTGACAGATTGAACTGGCTTTGGGCTAGCCTGGGAATTAGTCTACACTTAACATGGTTTCCATGGGTCCGTGAACCTGGACGCAAATATCTCTCTGTTTAATGACCAAATGAAGGAAAGAAAAGGTGTTCCAAACCCTTGATTTATGAATGCGTTTCGGAGGCAGTGTATGTAAATGGAATTAATGTAAATGTAAATGCAATTCTTTCTATAGAAACCAAGACAGCAAATATCCTCCCAACCAAGCAGTTTCTACAGATCCGCCTCGTAAAGAATATACAAAATAAGCTTCACGACACCATACATGGTAAAAACTCTCAGGAATAACTGTTCAGAAACATCCACAAGAAAACTTAAAGTGTAAGCAGATAGGCTGATTCCGCAATACAGTTAAAAAAGAGTTCTGGCAATGAAACAAGGAAGTATGCTGCTTGGTTTGGGCCACACTGGTTCAAAATGCAACTGGATCCCAGACTGAACCGGTCTGGGTGAGGGCCTGACAGTCCGGCTGAGGAGGCGCCCGTCTAGGCCCCTTCACCTCAGGTCCACATCCTGCTCTTCACCGGCTCTGCTCCGCAGGGCAGAGGGGCTGACTCCTGCGGGCCCAATTTCCAGGATCCTCCTTCAGGCTGGGTTTGGTCAATGGGAGGAGGAATTAGAGGGAGGTCCGAGGTGAGAGGAAGGAAGCAGCCAGGGCCTCCCTCCCACCAGTATCTCCACGAGTGGCTGCATCCCCGAGCCCCCCATCCTCCAGCTCCCACAGGACAGGCCCGTTAGGCTTCTAGCTCCTGCCTGGGTGGCCGGGGCCCCTGCACTCTGCTAATACCACCTCCTTTCTTTGTCCCGGCCGGTCAGGCATGAAGGTGCTGCCTGCTGGTGCCAGCTGCCTCGCCTCCCGCTGGCTGGCTTCTCTGCCTCTTCCACGCTGTGTCAGCCTTCCCAGCATTCGTCCCCGCTGTCCCAAACCCTCAAAGTGGTTTCTGTCTTCCTGGGTGGACCATGAAGGATACAGCTGTGGTCCCAGGTCCACCTGTGCCTTCCTATGTGACCAGCAACAGGTTATTTCTTCTTCCTGGGTGCCCACATCTCCAAGGGCCTTTCAGCTCTGACAGCCCGAGCATTCTAAATCCCTATCTAGGTCTGCATTCAGCAGACAGTAACCACCTTATATATACATACACATATCATACAGACACACGTATACATGCCTACACACAGATCTTCCTGGACTTACCAAGGGGTTACGTCCTGATAAACTCATTGTAAGTTGATATCTTGAGTCAAAAATGCATTTAATACACCTAACCTACCAAACATCCTGGCTTGGCCCAGCCTCCCTTAAATGTGCTCAGGACACTTACGTTAGCCCACAGTTGGGCAAAAGCATCTAATATGAGGCCTAGTTTATAATAAAGTGTTGAGTATCTCATGTAATTTATTGAAGACTGAACTGAGAGTGACAAACAGAACTGCTGTCTGGGTGCAGAATGGGTGTCAGTGTGTCGGCTGCTCACCCTCGTGGTCGCGTGGTGAGCGGCAGCTGCGGCTCTCGGCCCCTGCCCAGCATCGGGAAAGAGGATCCCTACACCTGGGAAAAGATCAAAATTAAAACCAAAGTACAGTTTCTACTGAATGCGCATTGCTCTTGCACTATTGTACATTTGAAAAATCTTAATTGGAACCATTGTAAGTCAGGGACCATCTGAATATATATTTATTTATATAATATATATATTTATATACTTTTCATTTATAAAAGTATCAAAAGCTCACTGTGGAAAACTCGGAAGATTCAGAAAGAAGAACCTAACCATGCTGCACACTGTCACCTCCTCCCGTCCGAGTGAAGAGCAGCGGGCCAGTGCTGAATTTTCCCTCCACCTGCATGTGTTGGTCCCCTGAGGAGCCAGGATGGGGAAGCAAACAGCCTATTAGCAAGGATGTCAGGGAAACCATTTCACGGGTGTTGGTTAGGGATTAACGACCAGGTCCTTCTTGACTGTTTGCTGGAAAGGAGTTAGTTAGGCCTGGTCTTTGACTTCTGAACAGCAGACTTTGGACCATATATGAACTTTATTGCTTTTAATTTGTTTACAAATCTAGCTCATGGGTCAATTTCCAGGCGAACAGCCTCTTCCCAGGACTGCCTCTATGGAAGAAGTCTGGGCAGCATGGTGGCCCCAGACCTCTGTGCCACAGTTCGGCAGAATGCATGAGAGTCCTCACCAACACTTGTGCCTGCTGAGCCAGACGAGTCACTTCTAGGAGTGTGTCCTGAAGGAAACAAAGCAAGGTGCCAAAAATGTTCCCTGCAGTGTTCTTTTACACTAAATTGAAACACTGGAAATAATCTAAATATTCAACATTAGGAAAATGGCCTAACGGATCATGGTAGATCCATATAATGGAATATACAACCTCTCATACTGACATTAGTAAACAACTTTTAACGACACAGGTAAGTGTCATGATCTTAAACCAGCAACAACAAAAACCCCACACAGAAAGTGACATATAGTTTTGGTCAGTAAAGGAGAAGGAGTTTGCATGGAAAATCTCGCTTCCTACTTCAAACACGTGGAAATGCTGATTTTAAATGAGCAGATTGTAAAGTTATATGACCAAGCTCAGAAACAAACACACAATCAAACAAAAGAGGCCAGCCCGGTGGCATAGTGGTTAAGTTCGTGTGCTCCACTTCAGCAGCCCAGGTTCACGGGGTTTGGATCCTGGGCACAGACATACACACTGCTCACCAAGCCATGCTGTGGCAGCATCCCACATACAAAAAATAGAGGAAGATTGGCACAGATGTTAGCTCAGCAACAATCTTCCTCACCAAAGCAACAACGACAATAAAGAGAAAATCTTCAGGTGCCAAAACCAAAGAGGCAACTTGGCGGCAGAGCCATGGGCAGAAGCTGAGCTGAGTGACCCCAGGAGGTCAGGGGTGGAGGTATGTGTGACAACCACCCACACGGGGCCTGATCATCTAGGAGGGGCACTGGGCACCTGGCCCATTGCAGCTGGGAACGGGGAAAGGGACCGCTGCATCAGGCCAGGTCACAGGGAGCCACTCCATCCATGAACGAGGCCCCAGAACAACCCCACCCACCGGCCTGGGGAAGGGGCAAGGAATCCTGTCATCCCCCCCAGGGTCATGGGCGAAAAGAGTCACCAGCAAAACAAACCAGCCAGACATCAGGCTTGGACTGAGAAGGCTTGGAGTCCAGGCTCATGGAACCTCAAAACGAAAAATTCATACAAAAATGGGCTGGAAGTACTGGAAGTCACAGAGCCTTGCACAGATGTCATGCCACAGTGCTCTGCAGGGGCACTCTCACAACCCAGGGCAAACGGAGCACCACGGAAAATACCTACCAAGACAAGATGATGATACAAGTGACAAATCACACAAGGAAATGAACCAGCAGGCCTCACCTCCAGCCGGGAGGTGACGTGAGAACTATATACAGAGTATATCTCAAACTGTGTACAAGCATATCCATGCACGGAAAAACAATCTCAGAATGGGAAGAGTGGCTGGCTTGAAGTGGCAGGATTATGGCTGAATTTTTAAAAATCTGCTTCTTGACCAGGAATTGAAAGGTAAATGCTCACAGGAGCCGGGCTGGTAACACAGCGGGGCAGTGGGCAGGGGGGGCCTGGGAGAAATGCATTTCTCATGGGGTGTCCGTCGCTCAGCTCCCACAGCTCCCATCTGGGGATGGAAGCCTAGGGTGGCCACATCTTCCTTCCTCCTTTTCTACATCTAAATTTTTATACAAACACCTCAACTTTAAAATGCTAACCACTAATTCTATTTTTCTTACTGTCTTCTGAGGGCCACTGAGGTGTAAGACTGAGAAAACATGTATAGAATTTGTACGGTGAAAACTACAAAATGCTGATGAAAGAAAACAGAGATCTACATGCACGAAGAGACAGACTGTGTTCATGGGTTGGAAGATAACATAGTAAAGATGTCAATTCTCTCTAATTTGATACATAGGCTTAACATAATTCCTACCAAAATCCCACAAAGTTTACTTTTTGTAGATATAGACAAGATTATTCTAAGACTTAAATGGTAAGGCAAAGGAATTAAAATACTAAAATAATTCTGAAAAAGAATCAAGTGGGAGGCATCAATTATTTCAAGGCTTATTTTCAGCTACAGTAATCAAGCCTGTTTGGCACTGACAGAGGGACAGACTCACAGATCACTGGAAGGAACAGGGAATCCAGAAACAGCCCCACCCAAGTATGGCCAGTTGATTTTTGACAAGAGCAACTCAATAGAGAAAGCACAGTCTTTTCAACAAATGGCGTTAGAGTAACTGGACATCCATAGATAAAAGAAAAAACCTCAACCTTATACAAAAGTTAATTCAAAATGAATCATGGACTTAAACGTAAAATTATAAAACTTTTAGGGAAAAAAAAGGAGGAAATCTTTGGGACCTAGGGTTAGGGAAAGAGTTCTTTAACATGACCCCGAGAGCACAATCCATAAGAGGAAAAAACTGACCAACTGGACTTCATCAAAATTAAAACCTTTCACTCTGCATAAGAACCCGTTAAGACAATGAAAAGACAAGCTACAGACGGGGAGAAAGCATTCGCAAACCACGTGTCTGACAAAGGACTCCTATCCAGATACAGTCACGTGCCACATGACGTTTCAGTCAACAACCGACCACATAGACAGTGGTGGTCCCAAAATCTTAGCACCGTAGAGTCTAGGTGGGCAGCAGGCTATACCATCGGGTTTGTGTATAAGTACACTCTTTGATGTTTGCACAGTGACGAAATCACCCAACGATGGGTTTCTCAGAACCCATCCCCATCGTTACACAAGGCATGACTGTGTGTAGACAACTCTCAAAACTGAGCAGTCAGAAAATACACAGGGGCCGGCCCGGTGGCATAGTCATTAAATTTGCGTGCTCTGCTGTGGCAGCCTGAGGTTCGCTGGTTCAGATCCTGGGTACAGACCTACACACCACTCATCAGGCCATGCTGTGCTGGCGTCTCACAAAGAAGAACTAAAAGGACTTACAGCCAGGATAGACAACTATGTGCTGGGGCTTTGGGGAGAAAAAGAAAAAGAAAAAACAGAAAGAAAACAAACAATGGGATCAGGAAACGGCAAGAGGCACGAGGAGACCTCCTGGCAGAGTGGATAGACAGATGGCAAACCAGCGCATGGAAAGATGCCAACATCACTAGCTGCTGAGGAAATGCAAATGAAGACCACAATGAGACACCACTACACACCTATCGGGATGGCTAAAAAAGACCAAATGTTGGCAAGGATTTGGAGAAACAGGATCTCTCAGATATAGCTAGTGGGAATGTAAAATGGCCCAGCCACTCTGGAAAACAGTTTGGTAGTTTCTTAAAAAACTAAACATGCAAGCACCACACTACCCAGCATTAGCACTCAGGATTCACCCCAGAGAAGCAGAAACTTATAGCCACACGGAAACTGTACACAATCGTTCAAAGCAGCTTCATTTGTAATAGCCTCAAATGGGAAACAACTAAAATGTCCTAAAATAGGTGATCGGTTAAAGAAAAGGGGTATATCCATACTACTGGATTGCTGGAATATTATTTAACAATACAAAGGAATGAACTGTCCACACACGCAACAACTTGGATGAATCTCAAGGGCATTATGTTGAGTGAAAAAAATCTCAAAAGGTCACAGCCACATGATTCCATTTTTCTGACATTCTCAGATGCCCTCATAATAGACACAGAGGACAAGTTAGTGATGGCCAGAAGTAAGGGATTGTGGGGGAGGGGCGGCATGAGGGACACCTCGGTGCTGATGGAATAGTTCTGTTTTGATTGCGGTGGCGGTTACCTGAATCTACACACGTGATAAGTTGACAGAACCATACACACACACTGTCAATTTTCCGGTTTTGATATTTACTACAGTTATGTAAGACGTAACCCTTGGGGTCAACTAGGTGAAAGGCACAAAAACTCCTCTGTACCACCGTCCCAACGTCCTGTGAATCTGTAATTAGGTCAAATTAGAAAGTTTAGGTGTTGAGGAGAGGGTTAAAAGAAGGAAAAACACTCCTTAGGGTAAGCTGAAGCCCGCCCTCCTAGGCTCTCCATGTGGGTCCTAACTCTCCCCTTGGGGACCCCCACCCAGATCTGCCGACGGTGAACCTGTGCCCCGACTCTGTCCTTCCGGCTCCACAGCCCAAGCACCTCCCATTCCCTTGGGTGTGCCAACTTTCAGTTCCCAAATCCTTTTGACCTGATTTATCCATCTGAGCCCCGGAGTCCTGCTCATGACATTATTAATAATTAACCCAGGGCTACAGATGTAAACCACAATTGTCCCCAGCAAACAGGGGCATGGATGGAGTCCCCTTACAGCTCACGGATGCTGGGCAATCAGGGGCCCATCGTGTGGCCCGCCTGCCTCCCTGGGCTTCGGGCCGGCCTCAGGAAGACCAGGGGCCAGCTAGTCCCACGGGCGGAGCTGGTCTCCCCGGCTGACCTGAGGGGGTCAGCAGGGGGTCATGGGGCTCTCACAGGGACTCACTTCCACGAGGGGGCGGCTGAGGCTGAGAGGGGAAGGGAACAGCCAAGTTCATGTATAAAGCCCTAAAGACACGACTTTTTCACAGTCTAAACAGCAGCTCACACTAGGGTCAGCCCCAGCTTCCCATTTAAAACCCACCAAGAAATCCTTTTAAATAAACATCGTTATGAAAGGAGATGCCTGGAGAAAGTGCGTGTTTATGGAATACGTTTCTACTCCATCTACTTTCGCCTTGGCAGAGACCTCAGAGCCATTTGCGCGTTCCTGACACGCATTTGGCTCGTTTAAGGCGGCTGCGGGCGCGGGCACCGGTCTCTCCGCGCGGACTGCGCTCGGTGCGGTGTCCCCGGCTCCGCGGAGGCTGGTCACCGCGAAGCGACCCGACCCGCCCGCAGGCCCCTCCCCTGCGGGTCCCTTCAGGGTCTCGCCCCTCATTTTGCATTCTTTTTCTCGAGAAGAGCCCCCTGAATTACAGAAGCCCCAGGCTCCGCGAGCCTGAGCGCCCCCGAGGCTGGCGGTCGGCTCTCCCGGGCCCCGCACGCGGACAGCCTCGTGGCGGGGGAGCAACGTGTCAACCAGACACGCCGGGGACTTGCCTGGAGCCTCCCGGCCGTGTCCTCAATCTGGTTTATGTTGCCAACCTGCTGCTGCTTCTTGGTCGCCAACTGCTGTAGACATTCTTGGGTGAGTTTCTGTATGCGAAGGAGTAAGGGAAAAAGTCAACACGGTCACTTCCGAGATCACCAGGCCCCCGGGGCACCCCGCGTTTTGTCTCAGCTGAGGTGTCCCCAGAAGGCAGCCGACTCGCCCAGAGTCAGGAGGCAAGCTGGAGGGTGACCAGGAACCAGAGGCCCACAGCAGGTATTCTCCCAACCTGGATGCCCCCTTTCTTTCTAGGACCATCCTGCGTATGACCTGCTTTTCCAGTCCCTCAAAGAGGGCCTTGAGGCAAGCCGCTTGTGGTCAGGGCAAGGGCATTTGCTCACAGCGTGAACACACCCTGGGCCCTGTTCTAGGAGCTGCCCTCAGGGAACTTGCATTGCAGGAGCCTGCGGCCCTTTGGAGGTGTCCAGAAGACCTGCGTGTGTGAGAGGCCTGTGGGTCACGGTCCCCTCTCCCAACCAACTGAAACAGCTCCCTTTCCTATCTCTGCTCTTTGCAATTGCCATTTTCCCAAAGGCCTGCTCTGTGTCCCTCTCCCCGACAGCTGTGACCTTAGCTCCATCTTAGCCTTTTTATGGCTGGCCTTACGGTCAGCCGCTGGGCCGACTGGGATCTTCCTGAGGGCAGGCCTGCTCCATTCCTGGCTCCCCCATAAGGACCAGGGGTGACCCAGAAGTGTCTGCTGAATTGAACAGAGTGACAAGGGCTGCCAACTTCAAGTAGAGAGCAAGTTGTTATGAGCACAAGCCCTAGAGTCACATGAGACCTCCTGGGTCTGCGTCCCTACTTCCACGCGACCTGGGCAAGTGAACTCACCTCTTTAAACCTCAGTGTCCTCAGCTGTAAATAGGGGGATAACCCCATAGGGCTGCTGTAGAGAATGAGAGGTACAGGCATACCTCATATTGCGCTTTGCAGACATTGCGTTCTTTACAAATTGAAGGTTTGTGGCAACCCTGCGTCAGGCAAGTCTGTCAGCACCATTTTTCCAACAGCATTCGCTCACTTTGTGTCTGTGTCACATTTTGGTAATCCTTGCAATATTTCAAACTTTTTCCTTATTATCATATTTGTCATGGTGACCTGTGAGCTCTGATGTTACTCTTGACCAGTACACAAAGTGTAGTGCTTGGCAGACAGTAAGTGCTCAATAGATGGATGTCATTTCAACATCCAACAAGCATTTGCTACTGTGTGCACAGTTGTCTTTTCTTTCTTTCTTTTTTTGTTGAGGAAGATTCACCCTGAGCTAACATCTATGCCAATCTTCCTGTCGTTTGTATGTGTGGGTCACTGCCACAGCATGGCTAACAAGTGGTGTAGGTCAGTGCCCGGGAACTGAACCTATGAACCCAGGCTGCCAAAGCAGAGCCTGCTGAACTCAACCACTATGCCATGGGGTGGCCCCAGCACAGTTTTATTCTAGGCAGGAGTGGGGGTAGGGACACGATAGTAACCCAGGTATAAGCCATAGCCTCAACTTTCAGGAGCACATCCTTACTCCACTGTGATTTCTAAGCTTTCAAGTCTAGCTCCTGTCTATCACCCAAGAATAATCCAGCCTCCTGGTGCCTGTGCCCTCCAGTCACAAGGTGCTTCTCCTGTCTTGGTACCTGGTAAAATCCTACCCATCCTTCAAGGCCACTTCCAATGGCACCTCCTCTAGGAAGTCTTCCTGGGCTTCCTGTTCCTGGTTCACATTGTCTTCTCTCTGGGTCCCAGTTACAACACTTATCACAGTGTATTGTCACTGTTTGTTCTCCCCCCACCAGCCAGGGAACTCCTCCAGGTCAGGGAAGAATTGATCTATTCCTTGACTCATGGCACAAGGTATGTGCTGAATGGATGTTTGATGAATGAACGATGGATGAATGAATGGATGGATGATTGATAAACAGATAAGTGGGTGGGTATGCTGATGCAAAATGGGTATGCATAGGCTAGTGGGTGAACCGACCTACCTGTGAGATCCACTGGCCATATCTCTGGAAAGCAGCCTTATTAACTCTGAAAAACAGCCTTTTGCAGAGCCATTATTATTACAGCCATTTTATAGATAAGAAAAGGAAGATCTTAGAGGCAGGCCTTGAACCCAGGACTCCACTAGCTTGACTGGCCCCTACAGGGCCCATCTTTACTTTGGAGCTCCAAGGTTGTCACCACGTGATGGTGCTAAATCATGCCTTGTAGGGGAAAGGTCCTTGTGGTCTGGGTGAATAACGGAAAGACTTCTTGGCAGTAGAAGTGGTAGCATCAACGGCTATCAAAGACAGGAGGGCCTGCCTAGCCCAGAGAGGCGAGGGATTTGACCAGAGCCACAGAACGGGTCGCCCACAAGGCTGGAACAAGAGTCTGGAGGCCTTGGCCACTCTTAGGATTAAGCATGGGTGAGGGCTCCGAGGTGAGAATGGGCCCCGGGGAGGCAGTCCAGCTGGGTTCAAGGCCCCCCTCCGCCTCCAGAGTCTTCTTTTTCTTATGGATCAAATGGCCGTCCTAGCTCGCCAGGCTGTTAGGCGTGGAACTGGAGCGCGTGTGGAGGGGGAGGGGCGGGCCGGGGTGGTCAGAGGGGCCTTTGGGTCTGCTCTCGGGCCCTCGGGCAGTCCACGGCCCCCTCCAGGGAACTCCAGGGAGAGAAGCAGAGGAGATGGTTGTGTGGCTTTCCGGGGTGACACGGCTGTTCTCTAAAGGAGTGACGTTCCTCTCTGTTAAAGGCAGATTTTCTTCCAGCCCAAGGGCAGTGTGGTGGATCTGCCATAGTGGACGAGCTCTGGGACATGGGGTACCTGCCGGGGCTCCAAGTTCTCACTCGCAAACCCACCTCTTCCGAAGGTTAACGAACGGCCTTGGCTCGCCTTTGCCCTTCCTTGGGCCTGAGTCTCTCGTTCTGAATGACAGGTCGACAGAGACAGCCTAGACGACCTCTGGGCCGCCTTGGGGCTCCAGGTCCTGACGGGGAACTGGCAGCGCGGCCCTGGGCACGCCCCTCCCCGTCCGTTGCTCCCGGCTCGCCCCCCCGCCCCGCGCACCGCCCGCGTCCCCACCTGCACGTGCGCCGCCTCCTCCAGCGCCAGGCCCACCGGGTGGCCGCGGTGCGCGCCCAGCACCGGGCAAAGCGCGCACACGCAGCGGCGGCAGCGGCGACAGAAGAGCTCGGCCGCGCGGTCGCCGTGCTCCGGGCAGCGCCAGCGGCACGCGTCCTCGGGCCCCCCAGGCGTCGGGCTGAGCGCCGCGGCGCCCGCCATTCGTGCGCACAGTTTCGGGCCGCGCCAGAGCGGAGAGAGGCTCCCCTGGGGAATCGAAACCTCAGCGGTGGGGTGGGGCGGGGCGGCCGCGGGCCAGCCCAGCTCGGTGGCAGGAGGGCAGGAAGCGCAGACTGGGGAGGGGCGGGTAGCGGCAGCATCGTCACCCTCGGAGCAGCAGGGTGCTCTCAGCCCCGCCTGCCGCAGCACGTCTCAGCCCCCGCGAGGGCGCAGGCCCCTGCAGCCAGCTCAGTCTGGCCCGAGGTGGCCGCAGCAGAAACGGGGGCGCGCTCCTGCGAACGCAATACAGTGTGGAAATTAATGAAAGAAACTTCCACTAAATTGAGGTCGGGAAGGCCTGTAGGGGAGCCCTCACGCCCTGGCGCACACGTCAGTTACGAAGAGACTGCTCGCATCGTGGAGAGGAAGCGCAGCGGCTTTATTGGCGAAGGAAGATTTCTCTCCCGACCCGGCGACAGCGCAGCCAATGAGAAGCGGTTGCTGCCCTGAACTGTTATTTTCCCCCAATCGACTTTCACTTAGAACAGCCTCTCCCGACTCCCCCTTTTTCTCTATAAAAGCGGCTCTTATTTGCCTGTGGTTTGCCGTAGTGCACACGTCAGGAATTGTAATTCTTTTGGCTATTCTAGAATAAACTCATTTTGAGGGTAAAATAGGTAAATTTGCTTTTAAGTTAAGAAACCCTCTTTTTAAATTGAGCTGGGACGCCAGAAGGGGGAGCTCTGACACGCCACGACTCCACGTCAATTACAAGAACCGTCATTTACAGACCCCAGCAGGAGGAGAGGTACGGTGTGTCCCCAACTTGAAATCGACTACCCCAGCCACTCAGCCAGGGAGAAACCGTCACCACACTGAACTCCTGTGTTCCACTGACAGGCTTTCCTTTGAAACTATCCTTCCGAACTTCCTTTTTCTCTATAAAATAACTTCCTCTCCTTTGTTTGCTGGACTTGCCTATGGCTTTTGCTATAGCTTGGTAGTCAGAAATTGCAATTCCTTTGCTAGTGCCGAATAAACCCATTTTGCTGGTAAAATAACTGGCTATCTTATTTTTAAGGTCGACACTCCTAACGGGCTAACTGGAAGGGGGTGGGATCCCTGCTTAGTGAAGCTAGTCCAGTCGTGCTCAGAAAACTGCAGTCCTGCAGATGGCCGAGGTTGGCTGTGGCCTTCCAGATACTGTGCGTTGCCTACACTTTTCACTTACCCTTGATTCTCTCTTGCTGTTTCCCCAGGAGAACCAACCGTTGCCACAATTGTAAGAAACACCGTAGAAACACCAATTGCCCCCAGGCTAAAGTCTCAGCTCCCATTGACTGTAAACCATGGAAAATGGTATGGGATTTCCTCCAAAAATTAAAAATAGAACTACTATGTGATCCAGCAATCCTACTTCTGAGAATATATCCAAAGAATATGAAATCAGGATCTCCAAGAGGTATCTGCGCTCCTGTGTTCATTGCAGCATTAGTCACAACAGCCAAGACATGGAAACAACCTAAGTGTCCTTGGAAGGATGAATGGATAAAGAAGATGTAGTGTATGTATATGCAGTGAAATGTCATTCAGCCCTAAAAAAGGAAATCCAGCCATTTGCAACATGGATGAACCCAGAAGACAACATGCTAAGTGAGATAACAAACGGAGAAGGGTAAACACTCTGTGGTATCACTATGATGTGAAATCTAAAAACGAAGTTGAACTCATAGAAAAGGAGTAGAAAGGTGGTTGCTGGGGCTGAGGGCTGGGGGAAAAGGATTCAGTTATAAGAATCCTAAGTTCTAGGAATTTAACGAACAGCACGGTGACTGTGGTTAACAGAACTATACTGTATACCTGAAATTTGCCGAGAGTAGATCTCACACAAACCCAACTGTGAAGCAGTTGTGGCAATCATTTCACAGTGTATACATATATAACACAGTGTACACCTTAAAGAATCACATGCAGAGCCAGTCCTGATGGCCCAGCCGTTAAAGTTGGGCGTATTCTGCTTTGACTGCCCAGGTTTGGTTCCCAGCCGCGGAACCACACCACTCATCGGTCAGTAGCCATGCTGTGGTGGCGGCTCACATAGAAGAACCTACAAGGGGGCAGGCCCTGTGACCAAGTGGTTAAAGTTCTGTGCCCTTTGCTTCAGCAGCCCGGGTTTGCAGGTTTGGATCCCAGCTGCAGACCTACTCATCAGCCACACTGTGGAGGCATCCCACATACAAAGTAGAGGAAGACTAGCACAGATGTTAGCTCAGGGCGAATCCTCCTCACACACAAAAAAGAAAAAAACAGAGGGACCTACAACTAGAATATACAACTATGTACTGGGGCTTTGAGGAGAAAAAGAAAAGAGGAAGATTGGCAATAGATGTTAGCTCAGGGCAAATCTTTCTCAGCAAGAAAAAAAAAGGGCTGTCCTTAAAAAACCCCAATCACATACAACATATACAATTTTTGTCAGTCCATACCTCAACAAAGCTGGAAAAAAGTCTCAGCTCCCACTACAAGGCTCCTGGCTCTTCTCTCAATCCCTTGATGCCTACCCTGTCTATGCTCCACCCTTTGCTTGTTTTCCGACAAGAGAATAGGCAGTTTTCTCTGCTTGGAACACTCTTTTCCAGAAGTGCACTTTGCCCTGCTTACTCCTATCTATCCTTCAGGTGTCTGCCTAAATATCACCTCCTCCAGGAAGACTTCCCTGCTGCTCTTCCCAGAGCAGCATGCCCTTCCCCTATCCTTTCCCTCTCCTTTCCCCTAAGCATGATGAAACCTCTTCAGAGGGCAGGGACCAAGTCTGTCTCACCTGTTTCCCAGCCTGGTGCCTGGCCCCAACAGTAGGTTCTTAATGGTATTTGTGGAACAAATCAAGAAAAGGAACGCTCCGTGTATTAAAATGTCTAGGCAGGTGTTTATTATTTTGTTACATTCTTTCCATTGCACGATTCCACATCTATTTATCTTCACTTTTATTTTTTTTTTTTACAAAGGTACAAGGAATTTCAGAAACAACATTAAAACAATCATTCAAACTGTTTCAGGCACGGTTTCATATTAAGAGCATAGATCGATTTCCGACTTCCTGCTTCCCTCTATGATACAATCTCAAGGTTTGTTCCAGGAAGAACAATTAATGCAGAGCTAAGGTGGGTCCACCTCAAGGCTCATGTCCCCGTGCGGTCTTCATCCTCGGAAAGTTCCTGAGTCAACAGTCGGCCCCCAGGAGACGGAGCAGGGAGATGAGCGCGCGTTCTGCCTGCCCTGAGCCTGGAGCCTGGCTCTGCCAGTGCCTGGCAAGCTCACGTCATCAGTCAAGAACACAAACAAAAACGTAATTTTAAAAAATGGCTTAAAAAAATATCTGATAAAAATTACCTATCCCTCTCCCTTGCTGTGAAATAATTTAAATAATTTATTCTAGATGTTAAAAAAAAAAAGTTTGTTCATGGATGCCTTCATATTGTTTCCAAGCATGAGGTCTGGGCCCCCCTGGGGGTGGGGAGAGCTGGAGAAGGGATGGCTCTGTGCAGAGGGGGCTGCTGGGAAACTCCCCAGACTCAGCCCCGCCTCCAGCGCTTTGCAGCAGCGCCCCGGACATGCTGGTTCATGCTCTGAGGCTGCGTCCCCTCTTCTGATCAGGGGGATACTGATGCCTGCCTGGCGGTGCTGGAGAGGAAGTGTCTGTGAGCGGAGGTGGGAGGCTGTGTAAACTGTGAAGTGCGGACCACAAAGAGGTGGGAGAGGTAACCCCATCCAGCAGAGCTCTGCTTCCCTGACAATACCTGGGATTTGGCCTTTGGCAAGCCTGGCGAGCCCCAGCGACTGAGTAAATAGGGGATAAAAGAAGGAACATGGGTGTCTGGCGTGCACAGGAGACAGGGGGCCTCAGCCATGGGGAAGGGGGCCATCGGGAGCACAGAGCCCCCATCACGCTGCGGCCAGGGAGGGGGCCCAGAGAGACCTGAGTGAGGGCTCGGGACAATGCTTCCTGATTTTAGGAGCCTCCAGCCAGGACTGAGAGGACAGGGCTAGAGTCCCAGCTCCTGTCTGGCACTCCCTGTCTGCCTCATCTTGACCGCAAACAGGTGCCGATGGACTAACCCGGGGGGTCTTCATCCTCGCTGTATTGCAGAATCACCTGGGAGCTTATAAAAACATACACGAGGCTAGGCCCTACTCGGAGATTCAGCTTCAAGTGGTCCGAGGTTGGGCCTGGGCATCTGTATTTCCTGAACGCTCCCAAGGGGATTCTGATGTACAGCCTGGGTTGAAACCTACCGGGCCAGGTGGCCTCCTGCAGTCCCCATCCTAGCTCCTGGATCAGTGGGCAAAACTCACTGTCTAGACCTCCTTCCAACATTCTCCATCTCTAGCTGGGCGGCTGTATTGACCACTGAGAAAGAGAACCTTCGAGAAGGGCTCAGAACACAGATTCACAAAGGAGGGACATGGAAAGCTCTCAGGCTGGAAGGGAGCCTCAGGGCCACGTGGTCCTGCTGCCCTGCCAGTGCAGTCATCTTTCTCCAGGAGCCCTCCCGAGGGCTCTGCCTGTGACTTCCGGTGCTGGGGCTCCCTCCCTCCTGGGAGCCTCTCTGTTATGGCTGAAATCTGCCTACATCCTCCCGGGGGAGGCAGGCTCTGTGACCTGAGGGCTTTGGTGGTGTCAGTCAGTGGTCGGCCGCACCGCTCTCATGTCTGCGTCTCACACAGGGGATAATGTCTGCCCACATCCGGCTGATTCTGGTTGAAGAAGAGAGGATGCTTTTGGCCTCCTGTCTGTGTTCTAGAACTGGGCTGGACCCTGACTTTGTTCCTTGAAGTTAAATTCCCTCTGTCCTTGTGCCAATGTCTTGTGAATTCCTGCAGCAAACCCAGATCGTTTCCCCAAGTCAAGGCCAAAGTTTCTCATCTCGAGGGGCAGATGCTGCAGAGGGGAGCTTATTCCAGGATCCCCCTTGTTCCAATGGAGGAATTGAGACTGGAGGTGGGGCAGAGGAAGGGCCTGCGGGACGTCAGTGAGTCCGGACTCAGCTGAGGCCGGAACCAACGGACTCCTGCCCTGTGGGCTGAGATCTGTATCAGCCCAGAAACAGCAAAGGCAGACCAGGCGATGAGGAGCTCAGCCTGGCCCTGCCTTGAACTCTCTGGGGACCTTGATCACTTGCCTGTCTCTGGGCCTCAGTTTCCCCACCAGTAAAATGAGGGAGTTGGGCCGATCACTGGTTTTTAAACTTCTAAATTTTCTTTTAAGTAGCAGAATTATGTATTCCATAGAAGCCAATATATAAAACAGAAGAGCCGTCTGGTCGGAAAGCGGCAGTGGGGACACAGCCCGTCTACCTAGCCTCCCCTATCCCACGGACCACCGTTTGAAAATCATTAAGCTGGGTCACCTCCTCGGTCCTTCCAGCTCTAACTTTCTACAACGTTCTTTCTTCTTGAGAAGTTATAGCTCATCATGGACCCTTAAAAACAGATTAAACAGAAGGCAAGTTCATCTAAAAAGAGTCAGTTCAGACACTTGTTTCGAGAAGGCAAATAGAAAAACGGCACCACGTCCCACTGGAATCTCTCAGCGACCCAGAGTTTCGTTTTCTGGTAAAAACGACAGAAATAGCGGTTGTCCTTGGGGGCCTTGTGGCTGGATCCCAGACCTCCCCGTGGAGCTGAGTGGTGTCCCTGAGGGCACTGGGCAGAGGTCTCAGCTCAGAACCCCTCCGAGCCCACGCGCAAGTTTTTGATCTCCAGTTCCAGCTGCTTGGCCTGGACCTCGCGCTGGGCCAGCAGCTCGCGGAGCCTGCGGATCTCCTCCTGCTGCCGGTAGAACATCTGTAGCAGCTGGGAAAGCAGAGAACAGAGGAGAGCTCACCGGGGTGTCCCGGGCGCAGGGGCAGGACTCCAGCAGAAGGGATAAGACACTGCCGCTTTCTGACTCAGCAAGGTGGATGTGATTCAGTTAATGCGGCTGAGGCCTGAAGGGGCAGCCATTGCATAAATCTTTTACAAAAATCTTGTTTTCTTCACCCAATAAATGAAATTCCAAAAGAATTGATGCTTCAGACATTTTTGCCTCCTTGGATCCCCCATGGGATGGAGGAAAGGATACTTGGCTCTGAAGTCTCGAGATTAGAGTTTTCACCACCACTAAACTGTGTGACCTCGGGCAAGTTACTTACCCTCTCTGAGCTTCAGTTTCCTCCTCTGGGAACTGGGGGTGAGAAAACTCACCTCAGCATTATCCTAACTGCTGCTGCTGTATGGAAGGGTACTAGATGTTGGGCGCACCCCTGGAGGACCTTTGTTATTCCACTGATGCTCACAACATCCCTACAAGGGTGGTAGTATTAGTACCCCCACTTTACCACAGTGGAAACTGAGGCTCAGAGAGACTCAGCCCCCAGGTCCGAGGCCCTACAGTTAGCGCTCTGGAGAGCCAGGATCAGAATTCCACTGTGGATGCCAGCCCTCGTGTTTTCAGCGACGACATACTGACTCCCGGGGCAGTTGAGGGAATTCAATCCGACGACATATCTGAGTGCCTGCCCCAGGACCTGCCGCACAGCAGCACTTGATAAACGCTGCCTCCGAAAGCACAGAAAATCCTAGAGGGTCAGAACTGGAAGGGACTGGACAGCCACCAGGCCAAGCCCTCTCCACTTCGCAGGTGGTTCCCCACCATCTGTACGGAAACCCACCAGCTGGGCCTACAGACGGTGCTCACGGCCTGTCTGCTGAACGAATTAACAGAGCTAGTGAAGGGGCCGGGCCTCGCCCCTCGTGTTCTCCTCCCCCTGGCAGCTGCCCCCGCCCCGAGGCCCCTGCCCCACCCAGGCTCACACCTCATTCTCCGTCTTCGGCGGGGGGCATTCGAAGATGTCAAAGCCATTTGAGAACCAGGTTTTCTTCTCCTCCAGCCTCTGTTCTGCCGCCCGCCGCGTCGCCTTCTCCTCCAGCAGGGAGCGGGGCCTCCGCGCATCCTCCGCAGCCAGCTGTCCTGTCTGGCTGGAGAGCCGGGGGGAGGCGGGGGCCATGGAATTGGAGAGGGGTCTCTCTGGAAACAGAGGCTGGTGGCTCAGCAGCTGGGAGCCGGGCCTGAGGGACACCAGGACTGGCCCTGGGAGGGAAACAAGGGACCGTGTGAGGACTGAGTGCCCGGGAGCAGATGGCAAGGGGGGCACTGACACACACGGGCACGCAGGCACACGGGCACACGCGACACATGCGGGAGATACGGCCACACGCAGACAGGCACAGCCCACGAACTGGGGCCACGGGAGCGCAAAGCTCCTCGCGGGAGGCTTCTGAGGAGGCCTGTCTGTAGGAGCGGCCGGTTCCTGTCCTGGGGCCACCCCCAAACCCGAGCTCCTCCAGCACAGCCTGCCTGGCCGTGTACGGACAGCGCCCCCCACGCTGCGCGCCGCCCTCTGCCGGCTCATGAGTTCTCCCAGTGCCCCCAGAAGCAGGGGAGGCAGGCATCACCGACACAGACGGGAAACTGAGGCCCAGAGAGGCGCGAGACTGTCTCAGGGTTATACAAAAAAAGGGGGTTAAAGGGAGAGGGATCCCAATGGCAGAGGCAGCTGCTCGGGTCAGGGAGCGGGGATCACACACCACCTCCCCCTGGGGTGGCCCCTGTGTTCACAGGACAGGGAGGCTGACTCAGGGCAGGCAGAGCGGGCAGATGGGCCTGGGTGGGGGCTGCTGCCCAGGGGGTGTCTCGGGTCAAAGAGTAATTGTGGAGGGCAGATGGGCAACAGGTGTCCGCCGGGGACGACCCAGTCACTCTGCACAGCCCAAGTTCAAAGAAGTTTTCACGGGGCAAAACCCTTGATTTGGAGGGAGTTTCCTGAGCCATTTGTGACCAGCCTCTCCCTTCCTGGAACCTTATGTGACCGTCTTAGCCACTGGGGACTGACTGTCAAGGGGCAGCCCTCCCAGGTTACGGAAGGACACAGACACAGGCCAAACCCCTCTCAGCTATTTGGGGCCACTGGACACTCCCTTCCCCCCACCTTGGCCCGAGGCCTTTGCTAGCCCTCCTCACCTTTGTTCATGCCACTGAGCCACTCGTGGGCCGACAGCGAGGGCTGGGCCCCTGCCGTGGGCGGGTAGATGTCCTCTTGGTAGGACTCTGACTGTAGGAGAAGTCAGGACAGTGAGGGCCGGGTCGGAGCACAGGCTGCCAGACCGGGAGGGCCCTTAGAGGGTGGGGCCAGACTCTGCCAACCCCTGTGAGTGGAGGGAACCGAGGCCCAGAGGGCAAAGGGATGTGGTCCGGGTCACACAGCAACTCAAGAGCAGAGACAGCTGAGACTCAGGGCTCCCAGCTCTCGGGGTCAGGGACGCGGCGCTGACCGCAAGAAAGGCCTCCCTGCGGCTGCCCGGGGCTGGGCCACGGCTCCAGGAGGGGCGCCCCGCCTCCCGCCCAGACAGCCCCAGCAGCCTCACCCGCCGGGGCACAATCATGGACACGGGCTCGATGAGGCTTTTGGTCGTAATCAGCTTGTAGAAGCGGAAGATCTCACAGGAGGACACGTTGAGACCTCTCTTTGGCATGACACCTGCGGGCAGAGGGCCAGTGAGGGCCCAGGGGTTCGCTGGGCGGGGCCACGGGGCCCAGGGGTGTGGCCAAGCCTGGCTGCGCTCTGGACTGACACAGACGCCTCTCGCAGCGTCCCGCCCCCACAGCCACCTCCCCGGGCCCTGCAGAGCTGGGGCGATGGGGCCCAAGGGATCAGACCCGTCCCCACCTTCAGGGACTTACACGTCTTCAGCTAGACATTCACAGGCGTGTGCTCTGCTCCAGGCCCTGCGGCCCAGCCCCAGCTCGGCCCCGAGGCTCGCCACAGAGCTGCTCTGCTCCCCTTCCATTCGTGTTGGCTGCTATCTTTCCCCATCCTTCCTTTTAATCTAGCTGTGTCTCTATGTTTAAGCAGGTTTCTTAGACAACCTGTAGTTAGTTCCTTTTTGTTTTTTTAATCCCAAACACACTTAAAAAGTAGGTGAAGTCTGCTCCCTGGGGCTCTCTTAGGTCTCTCCCGTCTCCTTGCTACTGTACTGCTTAACCTTGACCTAGAACACCTTCATTCTCTCCCCATGCTGTGCTCTGCTTCCTCTTTCAGCTCCTCAAGTGTTGCCTCCTCCGGGAAGCCTTCCCTGACTTCCTCCTCTGTGTTCCCGGAGAGCCTCGTGCACACCTCAACTAGAGCTCCCACCGAGGCAGAGTGTTGGCCCGCCGTCTCCCCTCTCGAATGAGGCCCCTCCAGGGCAGGGCCCACACCCCACTCACCCCTGTCTCATCCCACCCAAGCGGCCTGGGTGTCCCACACTCACCGATCCCCTTCTGTGGGTTGTAGGAGCGGTACTCGGTCAGGTAGTTCAGGTACGGTTTGTCGGCGCTCACTTCGTAGTAGCGGATGTTGCCATCTCCCTGCAGGGGAGGAGGTGGATTCAGAGCAGCTGCCCATCAGGCCCCGCCCGGCCCCCACCGCCAGGCAGCAGAATCCTGGCGTTCGGTGAGCGAACACCAGGGACCTGTCACCAAGGCAGAAGGGGCCCTCACTTGAACGCTCAGTCCCCCCACCATGACCCAAGCCCACCCCTGTGCCTCCAAGGCCCAGCCCCGGGAGCGGAGGCCGCACACAGAGGTCACAGGTGGTGTGTCCTGAGGCCATCCGGGGGTCTGACCCTTCAGGGGGGCATTTCTAGTTGTCACCGTCATAATGATGGGGCGGGGCAGGGTGGGGTGCTGCTGCTGGCACTGGGGAGCAGGGGCCAGGGGTGCCACAGCCGGACAGTCCCCCCCAAGGAAGCCCTGCTCTGCCCTGATTTGAAGGCGGCCCCGTTGAGAAACACCCCTGGCCCCTCCTCACCTGGGTCCGGAGGGGGAGGGACCAGCCCAGCTCAGCTGCCAGCACGCGGGCCCAGGGGCTCCCGGGAGCTGGGAAGGAGGCCACGTGGCGCTGGGCTCACCACGCTGGAGAGGGCTCAGTGACTCTGGTCAGTCCCTGCCCTGCACCCCAAGGGCCACAGGCTGCTGTCTGGCCACCAGTGGGACGAGGCCTGGGGTAGTTCTGCCTCCTGCCTCAGGGGTCCAGGCAGCCACCTCCCTCCTGTGCCAGGCTCACCTTCCCCACCACGTAGAGCATGTTGGTATCCACGTCATAGAAGGGAAACAGCACACCGGAGGAGCCATCTAGGTCCTCCTCTGTGAGAGGCACAGAGAGGTCGTCCTGCAAGGGAAGGGAGACCAGCAAGGCCTGCGGGTCACACATGGGGCCCTCAGTGGTGCTCTCTGAGCTAAGAATCCCTGTCCTGGGGCTCTGGATGTGTGTACGTGTGCATGTGCAAGAGGCTGTTTGTGTGTGTGTGAGAGAGAGACCAGCACCTTTGATCATGCCAGCATCCTGCCTTGAAGGAATCACTTCTCACACACCTGCTCTCTCCAGCCCTCCCCTCCTGTTTTATTATTCACTGTAATAAACGAGGAGGGAGATTCAGAGAGGAGGCAACCTGTCCAGTCTTTGAAACTCGGGCCAACAGCTCCTTCGAGTCAACACTGCTTGGCCTGGCCCTTGCCCCCACCCCACACTCAGCTACCTTGACAGCAGCTCCTCCTGCCCACGTGCCTTGGGCTGTCATTCAGAGCCCTTGCTCCAGCTGTGCCCTCTGCCCAAGGCCCTCTCCTTCTCCCTGTCCCCCAGTCCTGGTCCCCTCCCCACCACCCGGGCCTCTCCTGGGTCCAGGCTCTCCCCCCTTGAACGACAAGATCACAAGGTCTGAGCTAGCAGCTTCGGTTGTTGGCATCTCCCTGTTATTCGTCAGTCAATTCAATGAATGAATGAATGAATGAATGAATGAATGAATGAAGCCAGCACTCAGCTGAGGAGTGATGGCGGGGGGCATTGGCAGAGTTGTGTGGGAGACTCACCTGGTCCCACAGGGCCACCTGCCGGTTGTTCCATCGGGATGTGCCCGTGGACAGCAGCTTCTTCAGGTTCCCCAGAAACAGCACTTTGTTGGCCCGGTGCCCCTTGTAGCTGGCTTCCTGGAGGGACATGTGCCATCAGGGACTCCCTGCCTTGGCTTATGCTGCTGCTCCACCCGGAATGCCTGCCTTTCTCACCCCAGCTCTTCCTGGAGAAGCCTTCTGGGGGCACCACCGCTAGGAAGCCTTCCTGGGTCTCTCCCACCCACATGGAGGTTCTCCCACTGTTTTGGTTGAGAGTTGTTTTTCTGGGCTAGGACAGTGGCAAACTTCTGCCCAGCTCCTGCTCTTGCTGAAAGATTACTGAGCACCCACTGTATGCAAGGCATGGGGCCAGGCGTGCTCTGGCACCTGGGTTATCTTATTTAATCCTCCAAGAGGAAGAACTAAGAAACACCAAGGGCCTATGCTGCAGAGGAGGGAACAGAGGCTCCGGGAGCTGGCCTAAGGCCCACAGTGGATGGACAGGGGTGTCCCAAGGGCTCTGACCCCAGGTCACACCTCCTGCCAGAGCCGAGGTGCACCGCCAAACTCTGGAATTAGACCAGGTTCACGTCCTGGCTTTCGGTGTGGGCCAGTCGCTTGGCCTATGTTCGCCTCAGTTTTCTCTTCTGAAAAATGGGGATGACATGTCCTACGGCTCAACAGACAGGGCCAGCCCGTGTGAAGGCACGGCCAGAACGCCGACAGCGTCACTGCCCTGTCCTCAGGAGCCTCCCCCGAGCCTGCTCCTTTCCTTGCTCCTCTGACCCCACCCAGAGCCCAGCCCGGCACCCACCTGGAGGACGGTCCCGGCTCGAGGGTCGAGAATCCGGATCTTGCGGTCCTTACAGGTGGTGGCCAGCAGGCTGCCGCTGGTGTTGAAGGACATGGAGAGGATCACGTCCTGGTGACAGTCAATTGTCCTCACGGGGCTGGTGATTACAGACTCCTTTGTGTCCAGGTTCCAGACCATCACCTGCACAGCAGAGAGCGGGCGCTGAGCACGTGGCCACCCCCCCCCCCCCCCCCACAGCCACACGCCGCCAGGCTGCGGGGAAACACGGTATCCCCAGCAGGGAAGCCCAGATGGCAGTCTGGCCCCGGGGCCTCGGGTGGGAGAAGGGATCTGCTGCTGAAGCTGTCACACAGCAGGAGGGGAAGCCAGGGGTCAGGCTGTCTGGCAGTGAAAAGAGAACACCATCTGCCCTGGAGCAACAGGACGTCCACGCCGGGCAGGCCCCAGGAGTCCCGCGGGCTCAAACAGCCTAGCAGCAGTTCCCACCTCACACAGACCAACAGGCTGCCATGTTCAGCTGCACAGGCTGGGCACTGCCCGCCGTCAGGGCAATCCCCTCCCGTGGCCTATGGTGTGAATAGCACCCCTGGAGTTGTATACAGAATACTCTGCTCAAGGGAAGCAGGAGCCGGAAGACACCTGCCACCCACCGGTGAAAGAGCACTTGATCCTTTCCCTTCTGAAGGGGGTACAAGGCCCGTGGGCCCCCGAGGCGAGTGAAGCCCTACAGAGTTGCGAAGGGAAGAGTTCAAAAGCCATGGCTAGGGTCACATCAACCCTATTTGTGTACAGATTGAGACAGTGAGGCCCAGAGAAGACACGGGGTTTTCCCAGGTCACCATGCAAGTCAGAGACCGAGTCGAAATAGAACCATGGTCTCCTCTACTGTGAACCCCCCAGTCCACAGGGCCCATAGCCAGCCAGCTGGCAGTCTTCGGAGCAGGGGAAGCTCCCCTGGGTGGGGTGCAGCCCGTGCCCTCCAGGCAGACTTACCAGTTGAATAGTGTCCCCCCAAAACTCATGTCCACCTGGAACGTGACCCTAATTGAACATAGGGTCTTTGTAGCTGGAATTAGTTACAATGAGCTCATACTGGATTAGGGTGGGCCCTAAAGCCGACGATGGGCATCCTTATAGGAGGAGGAGAGGACGTGCAGACACACACAGAGCAGGCCACGGGAACACGGACGCAGGCTGGGGTGAGGCAGCTCCAAGCCAAGGAAGGCCGGGAGCCACTAGAAGCCAGAAGAGGCACAGAAGGGCCCCTCTCGGGAGCCTCTGGAGGAAGCAGGGCCCTCCCAACACCTCGGTTTTGGATTTCCACAACTGTGCGAGAATAAAGTTCTGCTGTCTTAAACCACCCGGGGTTGCCCATTTGATAAGGCAGCCCCAGGAAACGAATAGGCAGACCCACCTTGTAGTCATAGCCGGAGCTGAAGAGGATGTTGGCGGCCGTGGGATGCCACTCCACCAGGCCCACTCGGCGCGCGTGGCCCACCAGCTCCTTCCTGCAGCCCGTGAGGTTCTTTGTCAGTAGTTGCTTGGGGATGTCCCAGATCTTAATCTGTCAGGGGAGACACGGTCGGGGGGAGTGTTAGCCAGGGTCACCCCAGCACCTCCGCCACCCTGAGCCACAGAGCTGGCAGTGCCCAGCAGAAGGGCTGGGGGATCTCTCTCTCTGTCCACCTCTCACTCAGTGGAGGGGCAGCTGGCGTCCCTCAGAGGGACAGGGGCTTTGCCAAGGTCCTCCAGCCCAAGCAGGGGTTGGCATTGACCAGAGATGACCCCGGGCCTCCAAATGGCCCCTGGTTATCTTTGCTGTTCTAATGACCTGAGGCAGCCAAGGGGCAGCTGGGCCACAGGCTGGCTCCCAGGCTGGATGTGAGAGCAGATCTGCCTCCCAGCCTAGCATATCCCTCAAAGTTCTCTACCCCCTCCTCAGCCCAAAGGCCGAGGGCAGAGCTTCAAATGCCAGGAGAACGGGTTCATGATCATCCGCAGGGCACTAAGGAGCCATCGCAGTCTCTGGAGCAGGACATGCTCTTTCCTTTGGAGGGCCCCCTTGGATGGCCGGGAAGAGGAAAGCCTGAAGGCCAGAGGGCCAGGCTGGATGGAGTCACAGGCCTGTACTCCACAGCGAGGGCCTGGTAGGGGGGCTGGGGCTTCCCCCCTAGAGCAGTATTGTTGAGGATGGAAGGCGCTTCCACCCTAGAAAGTAAGCTCCCCGCCACGGAGGCATACAAGCGGAGGACAGAGGGCCGCTGCAGAGGCGATGCAGCTGGGGATGGTGCTGACTTGGTGCTCCTCCGGTCCCCACGGGATTGTACGCCCCCTTCCCTTAGAGATGCACAGGTTGTCAGGTAGACTTTGCTTTCAGTTCAGCCAATATTTATTTCCTGGTTGTCTTGGACTTAAAACCATAAAGCCAACCCCACGAGAGCATGCCAGGCTCCAGAGATAGGAGTCCAGGGCGGGCTGTTTCCGCACAGAACTGAACTCGCTGGAGGATGGACTCTGTGCAGCTCCGTCTGGGAGGTGCAGAGCCCGTCCCCAACACTCCTGAGACTAGAGGCTCGTCCCTGCCCCACAGGCCCTGGGGTCAGGGTTAGACGCTGCCACCCCCAATAGTGGTGTCCACTCATCCTGCCCCTGGGGCACCTGGGAAGGGACAGTGACAGGCAATTGAGCTAGCTAGAAATTTAATAAAAGACCTTGAAAGGAGCCTTCAAAGCAGGCCTGAAGGGGTAGGTGTTCCGGGAGTGGGGAAAGAAGCAGATATTCAACACCCCGTCAGAAGCCCTGAACTCATTGGAGATGAGGCCAATTCTTACAGGGGCTGACTGCCACTTCAGTGAAGCCACCTCGGCAGACATTGTCCTGTGTTCCTAAATCCCCTATATGGAAACTGACACAAGTCCTCTTAGAATTTTCTAGCTGCTTCTCCTGACGAACTGGTCTCTTTCCTTTGATCAGACAGCGAGGGTTCTGCAATACAGTCTGTTTCCCTTTTTGCCTTGGCTGCCAGGCAGCTCAGAGCTACACTTGGAATTCAACAGCTACAACCCTCCACAGCTAACGTTTCTAGTATTATTTCCTCACTTCCTCCATCTGTGGCTGCTGCTCTTTAGGGAAGTGGCACAGCTCAATGGAAACGGACTGGGCTCTGGAATCAAGCCTCAGTGTGAAGCCTGGCTCTGTGTGGCCTCAGACAGAGTGCTGCACCTCTCAGATCCTCGGCTTCCCCATCAGAAAAATATCCCACCTGGTGGGGCTGCTGGGAAGACTGAGTGAAATGATACCGGAAGGAGAGTCAGGAACAGTGGCTCACAAGAAATGGTACCCATGACTTTTATCCTGATTTTAATCGTCTGATCACATCCATGTATTTTGTTTTAAGCCATACCCACCTTGTTTTAGGACAGGGTACAGAATAAACTATGAATAAATAACACTGAATGTTGTGGGGGTAGGGACCACAGCCCTGGTACAGAACAGGGACTCAAAAAAGGGGATGCGACTGAAGCTTTTGGGATGGTGTTGGTGTCCATATTTGCAGGAGGCTCCCACTCCTGTCCTTTTAAAGCTCCCGTCCCCACTGTCTGTGAAATTAAGTGGCATAATGTTTTCCGGCCACAGTGAAAATGCCCTGCAGCATTTTATAGTTCCCCAAAAGCTGGGCTTTCCCGCTGGAATATGGCTCTCACTGGGTCTTCACTGGATGGTTGGGAGCTATTATGCCCATTTTACAGGTGGGGGAACTGAGGCCCACAGAGAGTAGGGGGGGGTGCCCCAATGCCACGGGGCCCAGAACTTCTCCTCCTCCATCTAAGTCACCCCGCCCCACACAGGGAGCTCACCTCACGAAGGATGAAGGAGTCAGGAGCATCAGAACCGAGGACGGACACGATCCCATCTCCCCCTGCCCCCGCCCCCCTCTCGGGAAAGGCGGCCCACGCCTGACTCACCGTGGCATCTTCAGAACAGGAGGCGATCTCAAAATCATCAAAAGGGTTCCATTTGATGTCTAAGACGTTCCCTCTGTGCCCGCAGACCTTCGGGTAGTGGGGGTCCAACTTTCCCGTCTGCAAAACAGGGCCCAGGCAGGTTGGGGCAGGGAGGCGGCTACCTCCACGTTAGCATCCGGACAGTCACTCGGGCAGTCAACAATCCCCGAGCAGACTGGAAAATGCACGGGACAGAACTGGGGTGAATCTAGCACTTGCCATTGCTCCCTGTGTGACCCTGGGGGTGTCACATCACTTCTGGGAGCCTCAGTGTCCTCCTCGGTGAAACGGAGGCAGCAATGGGTGTTTCACACGGTTCGTGTGAGGAGCGCAGGAGAGGAGGTGTGCAAAGGGCCGAGCGCAGTGCAGGTGTTCAGTGAAAAGACCTTCCCCAGACACTGCTGGCGGGAATGCAACACGGTGCAGCCACTTTGGGAAACAGGCTGGCCGCTCATCAAAAGGCTGAACGCAGAGGCGCCCCGTGACCCAGCAGTTCCACTCCCAGGTACATCCCCAAGAGAACTGACAACACGGCTCCACAAAAAGCGCGTGCACCAGTGTTCACAGCAGCGTTTCTCATAATGGCCACAAGGTGGAAACAGCCAAACGGACGACTGGATAGACAAACGTAGGATATTCACACAATGAAATATCACTCAGCCAAAAAAGGAAGGAAGTACTGATACATGTTACAACATGGATGACCCTTGAGAACGTTATGCTAAGTGAAAGAAGGCAGACATGAAAAGCCACCAGATACTGCGTGACTCCACTTAGATGAGGTACCAGATGTGGTTTCACTGCTTGAGCAAATTAACACACTCCCTGGTCCCTGGCGTTCAGAACCCTGACGGATGATATGAAAAATCCCGAATAAGTAAATCCAGAGAGACTGGAAGCAGACTGGTGGCTGCCTAGGGCTGGGGGAGGGGGCAAGGGGGAGTGGCTGCTCGTGGGTCTGGGGTTTCCTTTTGGAGTGATGAAATTATTTTTGAAATTAGATAGTGGTGATGTTGCACAACCAACCGTGTGAATATATTAAAACCCACCGAATTGTACACTTTAAAGGGTGAATCTTATAGTATGTGAATTCTATTTCAATTAGAAAGAAAAGGCACTTCCTTCCCTTTCCCTCTTTCCTGCTGAGAATCCCCATGAGGTGCCGGGTGACACATAGGGCCCACAGCCCATGCCGACAGCCCTGAAGCTGGTCTCTCCAACTGCACAGGGAGACTTGGATTTCCCGGGTCATGCGGCAACCACACCGGTTCAGTCACAGAAACGCGGAGCTGGCAGGGACCAACACATTCATTTTACACGTCCCACTGCATGGTCCTGGCAGAACAGGGGCCAGGAACCGGGCCCTCTGCCTGCCAACGCAGGCTTCGTCCACACCCCCCACCCTGGGCTCCCCTTCAGATACACTCTCCCCAGATCAGCTCTCACCCCTCAGGAAAGGTTGTTAGACGCCTCGCCCCACCCCGGATCCCGTACTGGAGGAGGGAACCCTATGGAGGACATTATTTGATAAACTGGAACATGAACGTCAGATTAAAGTATTGTTGCAATGTTAAACTCAGTGGAGTTGATAAGGTACAGTGGTTATGTAAGAGAATATTCTTCTTTTTAGGAAACACTCCAGGATTTAGGGAGAAAGGACAAAGACGTCCTGAACTCTCGAAGGGTTCAGAAAAAATAATTACACCCTCACATACAGTCAGAAAGAGAGAGAAAAAGAAAAGAAAGAATGTGGACGTGCGCCGTTTCCCAGTGGTACATGGGGAGCTGGGACCAGCTCCATTTCTTGCAGCTGGTTCTGCCTCCTCCGTGGCTGCAAACAATGAGCCCCTGGACAGGGAAGAGAGGACACACTGCCTGCCCCCTGCGGCCGGGCAGCCCCTGAGCCGGGGCCTTGGAGGGAGCACACCACGCCTACGGCCAGCTCAGACCTTTGGCCCAGCCTCCAGGCCACTGGCACGCTGTCGTCAGGTGAGCTTTCAAAACCTGAAATCCGACTGTGTCATGCACCTGCTCAGACTTTGCAGGCCTTTCCCTCATCTGTAGAGTGAATAACCCCCTCCTTGCAGGATCGTATGAGAGTAAAACGAGACGCTGTGCCTGAAACGCTCTCCAGTGATGACCTGTAGTAAGTGCTCAAACGAGCAGCTATGATTCTATGCACACAGGTGTGCACACACACGTCCATGTGCATATCAAAATGCCCCAAAATGTTAAGCGTGGTTATCTCCAGATGGTGGGACAAATTAGTGGCTTTTATCAAATTCTGCATTTTTTAAAAATTTCCCAAACTTTCTATAAAAACTGTGTAAGTTTTGCCATAAAAAAGGTACTTAAGAACAGAACTCCAGGCTTTCAGAAAAGATGGGTCTTTCCAGGATTCCAAAAATTTGTCATAAGACTGCAGAGCTTGCAGGGCTCTAAGGCCACGATGGTGAGCACACAGGAGAGCCCTCTCATCCGGCACCCGTGGCACGCATCACTAATGGCTCCCACTAATGGATGGCGGCCCCAGAGCGGAGGAGGGGCTTGCCCAGGGTCACTGGGTTGGGGGTGGGGTGGGGAGGGGGCGGGGGAAGGGGCAGGGCGGGAGCCAGGGCTCTGGCTCCCAAATGTGAGCCTGCGGGGGACTGAACTGTGCTCTGCGGGAGCTCCAGCCCGCTCTGAGTCAGTGTCCATGCAGAACACGGGCTTTCCCTTCTCTGGATCACTTCCTGGGCCCACGGCCTGAGCAGGGCTGGCTTTGCCCGGCACACCCAGTCTCCTCCAGGGCCCTTCCCTCCACTTGGGCCCAGGGCCGCACCCGTTCCTGCCCTGAGGCTTCTCAAGAGCCAACTGTCAGGCCGGAAGGGAGCACACAGCCCAGGGGCCCCTCCCGCCTCCGCCTCCCCTCCCAGCTCTGCCAGCCAGAGACGGGGCTTCGGGCCTGGCGGCTTGGGAGGGCAGCCCCTCGGGGCCGGAGGCCAGCGTGGTCCCAGGTCCGCAGGGTCCGCGGCGCCTAGACAGCCGCCCCTCGTCCTTGTCCTCGTCCTCTGCTGCAGGCACAGCTGTCTCGGGGCGGTTGCGGCTGCGCAGGCCCCACACCAACACACTAGCCAGTCTGGTGGGCGGCTCACAGGCCACACACAGCCCAACCAGGCCAGGGACACGTGGAGTCAGGGGGCCACCGCCGCCCTTTGGTCCATCAGGCAGCCGCCGGCCAGCAACAGGCTCTGCGCTACGGGGACACAGGCCCGAACTCAGGAGATCGTCTGCTCTGCTCCCCGCGCGTGGAGCACCCTGGACCTGGTGCAGGAGCCGGAGCCTGGCCTGCAGTGCTGCCACCTGCCCCTCCGCGGTGGGCCAACAAGGCCCAGAAGGCAGAGCCGGCACTGGGAGGGGCGCTGGCGCGGCCTGTCCCACCGCAGCGGTGCCGTGGCCGCGGGCGCCCTCGGGGACTGCAGGGTGCACCGCACAGCGCAGGAGAGGCCAGGCGGCGGGCTGGCCGGCTTCCTGAGCTCGAATCTCTGCGGCAGCACCTACTATGTGCCAACTGCGGCCGGAATTTCCTCATCCACAAAATGGCAACAGTAGCAGGACATGGGAGGGGGGTGAGGATGAAGGATGAGGGCAGTAAAGGCTGGGGCAGGGCCTGGTACGGGGGGAAGCTCATGGAGCTCCTCAGAGGACGCAGGGGGCCTGATCAGGGGCCACTCGGGACGCCCCCCAGGGCCAGGCCGAGCTGCTCCCAGGGGCCGCCATCGCTTCCCTCCTGGCCCGGGGGCAGTGGCTCCAGGCTGCCTCAGGGAGTGCACGATGCCTCCACGGCATTCCCAGGGAGGGACCGGAGCACACTCAGGTCCATGAGGAACGTGGCTGCAAATGCTTCTCTTTAGGAACCGTAACTTGGGAGTCATTTCTGCGCCAGGGGCACTGCTCTCTTGTCTGATTCAGCTCTGACACCCCAGCAAGCAGTACAGCCATCCCCACCACAGCACAGCCGCTGAGGCCGCTGGAGGACAATCACGGGCTAGGGCCGTGGGGCCAGAGCTGGCACTGCTTCCTCTCACTGCCTGTCTGCTTCTTGCCGTCCTCACACCATAGTTATCACTGGCATCAAGCGGGCCTTTCTTTCAGGACCTACTATGTGCCAGGTCTCACTCTGTGCAAGTAGTGGCAGAAAACGAGGTACTTGGGGCTTGGGGATCAACCAGAGAAGGCTTCCTGGAGGAAAAGGCTTTTGAATTGGGCCTTAAAGAGAAAAGTCTTTGACCAGGCTAGGGTGGGGGGGCGGCATTTCAAGCCAGAAAGGCAGTGCCACAGGTAGGTGTTCAGTGGGGAGGAGCCTGAAGCAGCCTGCAGGGAAGGTAGACTGGAATATGACAGGGGAGAGGAGGCCAGACAAGAGGGTGAGGCAGCGGGCAGGGGACAGTCATCTGGCACACGGTCCATGGCTGGACCCTGTGGGGAGATGGACACCGGGACAGAGGAGTCGCATCCTGACTGGAGGGGGTGAGACTGCAGGAGGGCCGCCCGGAGGAGGAGGCTGGGAGCTGAGCAGAGGGAAGGATGCTAAGAGTGCTCCCCGACCCTGGGACACACCTGCCGCTAAAATGCACATATCCCGCCTCCAGGAGGACGGCCGAGTGTCCCTCCTCAGTGCCCCCTCCTAGCCCACAGAGGGGCCTGAGGGGGCCACGGGAGAAACTGCACCCCGCACGGGAAACGGTGAACCCGGAGGGCGGCTGGTGATGGGCTGGTCCCCCTGCAGAGGGCGCTCCCTTTCTCCCCAGCTGGTTTCTTCCGCCTTCGTCAGCCCTCACAGACAGAAAGCGCCTCCTGCTTCGCCCCGCAGGCCCCCACGGCCCTGCCGCCCCTCGCTCTCCGCCCCTGGTCCTGGCTCTGTCCTCTGGGACTCCAGAGCCACCTTCTCCCTTGTCCCAGGCCAGCTCCTTGGATATCTGAAGGCAGAGGCCCATTCCTGAGTATGTTCTTTTCCAGGCTGACCTGGAAGAGACTCAAAAACAGAAGCCATTGGCCGGGTGATGGAGGCCTCCAACAAGGAAGGCAGGGTTTCCCGGTCAGACCCTGGGGAGCCTGGGAAGGCGTCTGGGCAGGGGAGTGATATGGTCAGACACAGGCTTGGGTCAGGGCCGCCTGCCTCTGGGGGCACAGCAGTGAAGGCCCCCCTTCTCCCATGGCCACCATGGCATTGGTTTGGCTCCTAGGCCCGAGGCCCCCCTCTGGCCTGGTCACTCCCAGCAGTGTTCCAGGGTCTGCCCCAGGGCTCTGCCTGCCCTTCCTTCCTTCCTCCCCACCCTCCACACCTCAAGGCAAAGTCCACGCTCCTACCCCGGGCGGCTCTGCACAGGCCAGGCCGGGCCCCAGGCTCAGGGAGGGCCTGTGCAGACCTTCTCAGGGCCTTTGTTCCGAGCACAGCTGGGCTGGCTGCCAGGGCTGCGGGCACCTCCCTCCCACGGGCTCACCCTGGTCACAGCGCAGGAGGAAGGGCCCTGACTGCGGAGACACTCCCTTAGGGACACCTGACACCACCGGGGACAGCTGGCCCTTCGAGAGGAACTTCCTGGACGCTGTGGCGAGGCAGGCGCGTCCGCCCCCGCGCGCCTGCACACACTCCATTAAAGATCAGCCAGCTCCTGCCTCCCTCCTCACACCTCTGCCCGGAGGGCACGTAACCCCGGTAACGGAGCAGGAGCCATGGAACCCAGAGCTGCCTCAGGCGCTGCGGGTGGGCACGAGAGGGAGGCCCCAGGTCTGGGCCACACTGGGGTGCTCATCCTTACTGTTCAGGGTCCTCCGGGAAGCCACCTCTCTGAGCCTCGGCATCCTCGTCTGTACAGTGGGGCCACACTCCCCACCAGATGGGTTAACGAAGGCATCAGCACAACAGTGGCCCTGGTGGTGACATGAAAAGGTCCCGCAGGCCTGTCCGCCTGCCCAGGGGGAGCGCTGCAGGAGGGGCCAGCATGTGGTCCCTTCTCTCCACCCCTCGTCCTTGCTCCAGCACACTGGATCTGGTAACTTAAGAAAGTATCAATCAAATGCCATGCGTGGGCCTTTCTGGACCCCAAACAAACCAAACACAAGAAGTACTGATGGCGCAATCAGGGACATTTCCACATGGGCTGGGAACCAGGTGACCCAGGACTTACTGTCGACGCCGTGATCCTGGCATTGTGGTTCTGCCATAAATGTCCCTATTTTTTAGAATTGCATATTGAAGTTTGTGTAAAAATGACAAAACATCCAGGATTCGCTTTAAAATACTTCAGGAAAAAAAAGGGATGGACACAGCAAGAGTAGTAAACTCTTGAAAATTCTAGAATCTGGGTGTAGAAGAGTTCATTATATTTTGTGTTTGAAATCCTTTCATAATTATGAAAAGAACTCGATCAGAGCCAGCTTCTGGAAATGCAGATTACAAACCAACAGCGTCACACTGCCCAGGGGCAGAGATGCCAGACTCAGCAAATAAAAATACAGGATGCCCAGTAAAATCTGAATTTCAGATAAACAACAAATAATTTCGTTGGTGTATGTTCCATGCAATATTTTACTTATATTAAAAAATTATTTGGGAAAAGAGTGGCAGTTTCTTAAAAAACGAAACCTGTAACTACTTACGACCCAGCGATTGCTCTCTGGGCATTTATCCCAGAGAAACGGAGACTGACTTATGTTCACTCAAAAACCTGTCCACCAACGTTTATAGCAGCTTTTCCAGTAAAAGCCCCAAACTGGAAACAATCCTGATGGCCTTCACGGCATGAGTGGTTAGACAAGCTGTGTGTGTCCACACCGCGGAATACCACTCAGCCATAGAAAGCAGTGGGTTATCAATACACGCACTGACTGGGGTGATCTCCAGAGAACCAGGCTGAGCGGAAAGTCAAGCCCAGGTGACACACTGGACGGTTCCATTTACATGACTTTCTTAAAATGGCAAAAGTATAGGAATGGAGCACAGGTGAGCGGGGTCCGGGGTTAAGGAGAGGGTGGGGGTACAGGGAGTGGCGGTGGCTGTCACAGGGGTCTCTGACGACGCAGTGTTCTGCATCCTGACTGGAGCGATGCCGACATCCCGGTTTCAATATCGTCCTACAGTCTCGTAGATGTTACTACTGGGGGAAACTGGGTGAAGGGCAGCCAGGAGCCCCCAGCATGATGTCTAACAATTGCGTCTACAATGACCTCAAAACAAAAAGTTTAATTAGAAAGAAAAAAATAAGCAAAAAAAGTTACTTGGTGTTTATCGGAAATTCAGATTTCACCAGGCATCCCGTATTTTATCTGGAGCTTGTGGGAAGGCAGGCTCTCCGGCCCACTCAGACCTGCCGAGTCAGAATCTGTGTTGCGATGCTCAGGTGTGAGTCCTGATTAGTGGCTTCCAGCTCCTGTTGTGGCTGAATTACTAGGAGCCTGTGATGATGGTAGCCATTAACATGTGTCCTCGAGCTATTTATGACATTTCAGAAAGCCCAAAGGAATCGCACATTTTACCCAGGATCAGGCTGCACAGGACAACTGAGTTTCAACCCTCCAGTGGCTTCCCATTGGACTCAGAATGGAGCCAGACTCCTTCCCTGGCCTCCAAGGCCTTCACAGTGCCCGCCCTGCTCCTCTCTCTGACCTCAGCTCCCACTTCCCCGCCCCTGTGACAACGCAACAGTTTGTTTCTCAAACATACCAAACCCATTCCCACCTCAGGGCCTTTGCACGTGCTATTCATGCTGCCTGACCACTCTGCCCCTGGAGCTTCAAGTGGCTCTGTGCTCTAATGTCACCTCCCCAGAAAGGCCTTCTCTGATCAGCCTCTCTAAACTAGGTCCCCTCTCTCCACCCAGGTCTCACTCCATCACATCAAACCAATTTATTTTCTTAATATCAGCTGTTAGTACCTATTTATACTGAGTAGTTCATGTGAGTTGGAAACTGTGACAGTCCTGAAAGAGCCTGAGTAATAAAAATCAGGAAAACACGTTAATTATTTAAGAATGCAGTTTTTTTGGTGGACAGAATCTTTTAAATGCACCCAGAGCCTGGGAGCAACAAGGAGCCCAACGGGGCCATGTCTAGGGGTCCTTCCAGCGCTGACCTGCAAGTCTTTCCGTAAATCGCATTTTACACTTGCCCCACCCCAGCTTGAAAAATTCCCTCTCTCTAGAATACAGTTCACACTTCTCACCCCCGGCATTCAAGGCCTTTCTCATCCGGCCCCCATCCACGTCCCCAGGGTATTTCCTTCCTCCTGTTCACAGCTTGCTCTCTGCACTGTTCTCTGAAGATTCACATACGGTCCCACTGCCATGCCTTTGCTCGTGCTGTTCCCTTTGGCAATGACGCTCTCCCTGTTTATCTGGATGAACAATTATTAGGTAATTTGTTCAGTAATGAAAATTTATGAGCGCCGACTGCATGCCCACAAAGTGACGGATAGTAAAGAAAGTCCTGGCTCTTTTTTCCCTCCTATTCCAAGTACATTGGGAGGTACTGGCGGAGGGACACACATGTCTGATTCAGTACTCAGGGCATGGTATCCGAAGAAAGGAATATGCTGTGGAATATGTCCTACACAGGAGAACGCTGTGCAAATTTGGGGGAGGGAGAAAAAGTGGCTATTCATGAATATGATACATATTTCTACTTAGGTCATCTTTAATATTACTCTTTCAATAACACTGTAATTTTCTCTTTCTAAGTTTTGCTTGTTTATTCCTAGGTATTCAATTTTCTTTTATTCTATTGCAAATGTTTATATTTTCTATGCCTTCTTGATATGTAAAAATGCAATTCAGTTTTGTATTTGGATTTTTGTATCCAGCTACCTTCCAAACACTCTTATTTTTCCAATAATTAGACTATATGTTCTTTTGGATCTCTATTTAGACAATCAGATCTGTAAAGAATTGCAGTTTTATTTCTTCCTTTTTTTTTTTTCTTCTGAGGAAGATTCACCTTATGCTAACATCTGTGTCAATCTTCCTCTATTTTGTATGTGGGTCACCACCACAGCATGGCTGCCGACGAGTGGTATAGGTCTGTACCCAGAAACCACTAGGCCATGAGGCTGGTCCTTATTTCTTCCTTTTTATTTTATTTTATTTACTTATTTTTTTGCTAAGGAAGATTGGCCCTGAGCTAACATCTGTGTCAATCTTCCTCTACTTTATATGCAGGTTGCCGCCACAGCATGGCTGACGAGTGCTGTAGGTCCACGCCTGGGATCCAAACAAGCAAACCCAGGCTGCCGAAGCAGAATGTGCTGAACTTAACCACTACACCATGGGGCCAGCCCATCTTCCTTTTTAATCATTATACCTTTAACTTATTTTTCTAGTCTTACAGTGCAGGACTGGACCTTTTATCTTATTGCTGATTTTAAAGGGCTGTTTCTGACATTCCTTCTTTATAAATGATGTTTGCACTAATTAACAGAGGTCAAACGTCACCAATATCGCCAGTGATGAGTTTGCTGACATCACGTGTCGCCTGATGGAATGAACTGAGGATGCAGCGTCACTGTGTAAAATTCTTGACAAAATGCGCAACATGAATCTAACCACAGGGAAACAATTTGGGAAATCCAAATTTAGGAACATTCTACAAAACAGCTGGCCTTTACCACTTAAAAATGTCAGTATCATGAAACAAAGAAGACTGAGAGATATGACAACCAAATACAGTGCACAATCCCTAGTTGGATTCTCGAACAGAAACAAAATTTCTATACACACACACACACACACACACGTATAGATGGGGGAGAAACATAGATCAAAGGTAAATTTGGCAGAATGTTAACAACTGGTGAATCCAGGTGAAGAAAAATCAGTTCATTCAACTATTTTTGTATATTTTATGTATGGTTGAGATTCTTTCAAAATAAAAAGTTCTAAAAATTCTGTTTCCTATGTGTTAGTGAAATCCCCTTGTTCTGGTTGGTTAAGAATTTTTATCACGAATGGGTATTGTGCTTTATTAAATGCTTTTTCTGCATCTGTGGAGATGACCATATGGTTCTTCTCCCTTCATCCGTTAATAAAGTGATCTCCAGTTATAGATTTACTAACATTAAACCATCCTTAGATTCTGGAATAAATCCAACATGGTCAGAATGTATCTTTTTTTCATTCACTACTAGATAATGTTTGCTAGTCATTTTGGATACACCTTGAGTGAGACTGGCCTGTAATTTTTCTTTCTTGCTCTGTCCTTGTCAGGTTTGGCCTCACAGAATGAGGGAGAAGTCCCTCTTTTCCTGTTTTCTGGAAGTGTTTGCAAAAGATTGGAACAATCAGTTCCTTGAATGTTACATGGAGGGGCCAGCCTGGTGGTGTGGTGGTCAAGTTTGCACGCTTCACTTTGGCAGCCCAGGGTTCATGGGTGCGGATCCTGGGCGCAGACCTAGCACCACTTGTCAAGCCACGCTGTGGCGGCGTCCCACATAAAACTGAGGAAGATGGGCAGAGATGTTAGCTCAGGGCCAATCTTCCTCACCAAATAAATAAATAAAGCTTTAAGTTAAAAAAAAAGTTACATGGAAATTGCCTATAAACCCACACGGATGTAGCGTCATCCTTATGTATGTGTTTGTGTGAAATATAACCCCAAAAAGTGCCTAAAATGTAAAGGTTCAGCTTAATGAATTGCTGGAAAATAAATTACCCATGTAACTGCCACCCTCCCAGGTCAAGACACGAACTATTAGTAGCACAAAGGAGACCCCCCTGCCCCCACGGGATGCCTCGCAATCCTAACTCCTTCCCTTCTTTGGGGGTCACCATTATCCCGTCCACATGTGTGCACCTAGAGCGGACTCTCTGACCTTAGCGGGTGTGTATTTTCCTCTTCAATAGAAACTGTCACACTTTGTTCCAAAACCCACGTGCTGGTCTACCCCGCCCCAGGGGTGTCTGAGAGTCTGCGCAGCTCCATAGCCTCCCCGTCACTTACTATTACTAGATTTTTCCATTTCTGTCAATCTGGTGGCTGCAGTCGTGTCTCGTTTTGGTTCACTAATGAGGTTGGGCACTTTTTCAAATGTTTAGTAACCACTTTGTTTTTTTCTGCTATGAAAAAAACCTGTTCAGGATATTTTCCCCCCCGTCCATTTTATACATTCAGGAAATGAGCTCTTTGTCACATTTATTGTGCAAATATCCTTTCACACTCCATGGCTTGCCTTTTCCTTCTGCTGTTTTCTTTAAGAGAGACTTTTATTACTCAATTTTAAAAATAGCTACAGGACTATTCAGGCTTTCTATTTCTACTTGAATCTGTACTAACAAGTGATATCTCTTTTAGGAATGTGTCCATATTGTCAACGTTTTCAAATAGATTGTCATGAAACTGCTCCCATCAGTGGCTTCTATTTTGACTCTGTGCCGCTGTGTCGCCTCTTGTGTTCCTTACGCTATTTGCACCTTCTCTCTTTTATTCTTGACCATTTCTCCGTCTGTCAGTCTTTCCTAGAAACCAACTTTCGGCTCTTCTGAGCTTCTCTAATCCACCTTCAGATTCTCCTTCACTGATTTCTGCTCTTTATTAGCTCCTTCCTCAAACTTTCTTTGGGTTTATTGTGTTGTTCCTTTTCTAACTTCTTAGGCTGAATGTTTAGTTGCTAATTTCCGGCCTTTCCTCTTTTCTAACAAGCACCAGCGCTGGACATTCTCCCTGAAGCACCACCCCATACGTTTTGTGATGGATTTCATTATCATTCTGTTCCAAGTATTTTTAAATTTCCACTTTGATTTCTTTTCTGATCTAGAAGTTATTCAGAAATGTGTTTTTACATTTCTAAATGAACGGGAATTTAAAATTTATTTTTTGTTATTGATTTCTAACTCAATTTCATTGGGATCAGAAAGCCTGGCCTATGAGATTCGAATTTGTCTTTATGATTTTAACTTTGAAAGTCCTTTTGGGGTCTCAGTCTGCTGTTTGCTGTCTCAGCTGACTCTGACCCGAGCTGGCTCACATGCTTGGTGGTCTCTGCTTACGAATTTCCCTGATCTTCTCTGTGGGAATCCTGTCCACGTGGGGAACACTCTCCTCTGGGAGACTTCATACCTGCTCCTGCTGTGACCCAGAGGCAAGCTGGGACCACCAGCCTGGGGTCCCTTTAGTCCCTCAGGAGGTTCTGCCTTAGCAGAGACTCAGGCTCCAGACAAGATCTGCTTCTAGGTTAATCTATGTGAAACCACCCTCAGGGAGGTGGAAAACAGTTAAACATCAGCAGATGCAGATGGCTCACCTTCCCCGTCCACACGTGCCTGCAGAACAAGCCTCTTCTTCCTGCTCTCTTACTGCTTACCGCTCTGACTTAGATTTTGGCTCAAGGTTTGTTTCCTTTTTGGGTGAGAGAAGCTGGCTTTGGAAATTTCCCCAATGTCTTATGAGCTCAGCAATGCATTAAAAATTATTTTTTAATCAGAGGTAAATCATTTTGCAGTGGGGTGGAGGGGAGGCCCTAGGAGTAGCAAGGCAACACTTAGAAGCTGAAATCCCGGGAGGATATATTTTTCCCGGTGAGGAAAGCGAGGCTCACAGAGGTGAATGACTTACTCAGGTCACGTGGCTGGTCACACGTAGGGCTAGGACTTGACCCCACGTATGAGACCAAAAACCTGGCTCTTTCTGTGCTGCCTGCAGAGGGCTGCCTGGGCCCGAGGCGTCCTTACCTGGTGCAGGGGGATGACAAGGAAGGCACCCCCGCCAGCGCACTCAGTCACGACTGCAATGAACTGGGGGTTCACGGCGCAGAAGTGGTTGTCGTGGACGCTGCGGGTGATGGGCACCGAGTCGTAGCAGTTCTCCTTGCTGGCAGGTTTGCCAAAGACGTGGCGGAACTTGGAGCTCCGGTACTGGGGGTGCCATGACATCTGCGGGGGACAGATGGGACAAAGAGGCGTGAGGCTTGCTGCCCTGACAGCGGGACACAGGGGAGCTCACCTCGAGAACACAGGACAGCAGTTGGTCCCACACGGACAGCGACATGCTGTGAAGGGCAACCAAGTGTACATGCTACAATTGCGGTGAGTTCCATGGACCTAGTGAGACAGCGTATAATTGCTGCTGACCGGTTTGCTTTTCATCTCTGCAAGCTTGCACCCCAAAAGGCAGAAAAACCATGGCGAGCTCACCACGTTCCCTCCCTACCACCATCTCACCAGACAGCCCAGCCACCCGCCCCGCGCGGCCCAGCCACGCGGTCACACCGTGTCCTCTGGAGCAAGCCCGCCTGGCTCCGATTCCAGCTCTGCCTCTTGGCAACCGGGTGGGCAAGTGACTTAACTTCTGAATTTCCCCTGTGAAATGGGGACAACGAAAGTATCTGTCTCACAGACTTGTCATGAGGATTAAATTAGACGAGACGCTAAGACCCCTTGATCAACAGTAATAATCACTACCACTCTTCTCATCCAGACACCTCGAGCTTCCCTTGCTCCTCATCCAGCCTTGTATTTGTTCACCCAATATTTACTGAGCCCCACCGTGTGACTAGGCCCTGAGCCAGGCCCCGGGGTTCAGAGCCAGCAAGCCTGAGCCCAGCCTTACAGGAATGGGGAGTCCTATGAGCGAGGCCACTAGGGAGTCTGGGCCACTGGGACCCAGTGTACCATAGGTAATAATGGAGGCTAGTGCATGGCTGTCAGGGAGGGCTTCCCAGAGGCAGTGACATGTGAACTGTGATCTGAAGGATGAGTAGGGCTTGGCCAGGCAGGCAGGACAAGGGAGGGCTGGGGGAAGGTGTCCTACGCAGATGAAACAGCCTGAGCAGAGGCCTGAGACAGAAGCAAGTATGGATGTTTGGGGAACTACATATTGTTTAGTAAGATCAGCTGGGAGATGTTAGAAAGAAAGAAATGTACACACACACAAAGACATAAACCAGCCGATGTGCGTGAAGAGAACACAGCTCCAGGCTCAGCGGGGCCAGGTGACTAACGGTCTGGAAGAGGGTGTACGCCTCTTCAGTGGCTGAACGCAGGACACCACGCGACATCAGGTGGCCTCCTCTTGCCGGCCGCTGCTCAGGTCACTCTACAGCCCCCAGTCTCTCTGACCCCACTGCCCCCATCCACCTGCCCATGTGGGCCAGAGGGACCTTCTGGACACCAAGCCTGGCTGTATTCTTCACCACCTTAGCCCACCCTTCGATGCTCCCCATTCTTTGCTGCCCTACAGGGTCAAGGCCTCCTGGCTGGGTCCCACCCCATACTGCAAGATTCACTTTTTTCTTGCTTATTTTCTAATGGTACCTTACAGATAAAGATCACCACCCAGCTTCCCCATCCCTGCTCTTGCAGTTCCAGTCCTCTGGGCCTCTGCCCTTGCGCTTCCCTCTGTTTGGCTTGCCCTTCTAGCTCCCTACCCACTGTACCCGTCTCCACAAGTCCCAATGTGCTCCCTGCCCCCCAGCGCCAAGCCCCCTCCCCCCTTCCTAGATACCCCGAGTCCAGGGCCTTGCTCTCCCGTCTCCCCCTGCCCGTGTCCCCGACACTGTCCTGATTGGGAGTCTGCGTCTGTTCTCATCTTCTCTACCAGCTTGCAGCCTCCTCAAGAAAGGCTTGGGGCTCCGCTCCAGGGATGCCCAGCAGGGGAACACTGGCCGCGGCCGCTGCCCCAGGCACTTCCCAGGGAAGGCACGTCTGCTGGGCGCCCACGTGGTCAGGACAAAGATGGCGCTTGCCCAGCCCGGGTGACTGGCCTCGAGGCTCTTCTCTGTGTTCAGTTCAAAGGCACAGGGTCTGGCTGTTGACCTCAAGCGGTCACAGCACTCAGCCATTTACCCAGCACAGAGAGCCCGTCGGCCTCGTGGGGCCCGTCTGCCCCATGAAGCCCAGGTATCTCAATTCTGTTGGGGAGCTTTGCCCAGAACCCTGCCTGCACTTGCCAGAGCTACAGGAAGCAGCACAGAACGGAGGGACCGACTGACTAATGTCCATCTGACCCTAGAAAGGACGTAAGAAGCCTTATGGGAATAGAGAACCCAGGACAGAAGGGAACGGAAAAGGCACCGTGAGGAAATGGGGACAGAGGGGAAACACAGGAACAAACAGAGAGCCCTGAAAAGCAGGGGAGTTAACCACGGAAGGTGTGCTGTCAGGTCCTCCACACAGAGGAGCTGGACCTCAGACTTGGGTCCGAGCTTCCCAGTGGTCAATTCGACAAGGGAAACAGAATTGGAAAGGGATTCAGTCAGCGTCTGTACGATGAAGGCCACCCCTTGCTAAGGAGCAGCACGGCTTTTCTCTGCGCCGGGTCCTGAGTGAAAAGAAGAGCGAGGACAATGACCTGCCTCGGGTCTTGGCCATGAGGTGGCCTGGGCTGGGGATGGGCAAGTAGGGAGCAAGTCAGCAGGCTCAGCTCCAGGCCCCCCAACCCTGCTTCACCTTGGGCAGCAGCGGGGCGGGGGCCCCGTCCGTGGCCAGTGGTAACGCTCATCAGCTACTCCACTGCTCTTCCCACATCCAGCCTCCTGGCGGTCAGGCCCCCACAGTGCTAGTTCTAACCAGAGGATCCTGGGCAGAAGGCTGTGACCTGAACTGTGACCCCCCAGAATCTTGCCTTTGGCCTAAGGGATGCAAAGGCCACATGTTCCAGATGGCGCAGCTTCCACCATCCTGGGTCCCCAGGGGACAGTGTGGAGCGGAGCATATCCCCCACTGACTCACGTTGGATAGATAGTGTGACAGACAAATAAACTTGAGAGCGAACCACCGAGCTGGTGGGGCTTTTTCTTATAGAGCACAGCCTACCTGTCGTGACGAACACATTGCCCCACGTAGAGACAACCAGAGGTCATTTGACGAATGGCTGCCCGTGCTGGGTGAGGCCAGAGCACGGAAGAGCGGGGCGAGGAGGCAGCACTCAGATCCCCTCAGGAGCCACGTAACAGAGCTCGGCCTCTGAGGGCAGCAGGGAGCTGCTGCAGGGGTTAAAGCGGCCAGAGGAGCGAGTTTCCCTTTCTGGTGGATTCCTCTGACTGCTGAGAGAAGGAAGGGTGGGACAGGAGAGCATCTGATGGTCACCTGGGCTGAAGGAGGGCAGGGGGGATGGAGAGGAGGGGACAGTTGAGTGAAAACCAAGGGGTGGGACAAACCAGCCTCGGGGCTGAGGGCCCATGGTGGGCTGTCGGGCGAGGGGACTGGTCACAGCCACGGCTGCTGAGTCAACAGGACCCAACTCTCATCAGCAGTCCTGGCCCCTCTGGCCACGCCCAGCACTCTCCCTTCGCAGCCTGGGGCCTGGACCCACACCTGAGGGACAAGGGACGGCTCTCGGCCCAGGAGGAAGCAGGGGGCCTCGAGAGGCCTGGTGACGACTCTCCTTTAGCTCACAGTCACCTCCATGGCAAAAACAACTCAGTTTGGGGGTGCCTGCTATGTGCCAGGCATTATTCCAGCGCTTCCCTTGTGTGAACTTGGCAGGCAGGCGCCGCCCTGCTCCCCATCCCAGAGGGAGGGTTGAGGCAGAGAAGCAAAGAAACCTCCTGAGGTCACAGAGCTGGGGGGTGATGGAGCTGGGAGCTGACCCAGCCCTGTCTCAGGGGCTTCCCACCCCAGGCTCCCGCAGATGACGCCCAGGATGATGAAAGCTCCTTCACACCCATCTCACCTGGATCCCACCTCGGCCCCGAAGGGGAGGTATCAAGACCATTATCACCCCCACTTCACAGAAAAGGAAAACGAGGCTCAGGAAGCTAAGTGGGCGCCCCCTGGAAAGGGGGCTGCTGGCCTCCACTGAGGAAGTTTGCGAGAAGCAGCATGAACATCAATGACCTTCTGCTCCTCCTTCCCAAACTCGTCTCTCCGCCCTGCCCCGCCCCAGCACCTTATCTCCACTGCCAAGGTTCTTCCAGACCTGTTGCCGTGAAGGGAAAGTTAGAGACGTGGGGGTGGGGGCGGCGCCAAGCCAGGTGGCACGTTTCTCCCTTTGCCCCAGGTGTGGGAGTGTGCACGCATACATGTGGGTGAAGCTTGTGCAAACGAGTGCACTGTGTGTGCAAATCTGTGCACGAGCACTGCATTCATCGGGTGTCCATATGTGTCCATGCACTGCTGTGATGTGCACACACGCGTGCATCTGGGTGTTTAACTGCATCTGTGCATGAACGTGTGCATGTGTCTATCAGTGCACACATGAGTCTAAGGACTTGGTAGTTCAGAGAACGGGAGTCATATTTTCCCCACAAGCAGACACTTGCCTGGAAATGCAGACCACGGCGGGCCCTCACCACTGCGAGGCCCTCGCCCATGGGCTGGGCCAGGTTTACCCCGTCACTTGTCCTATCCTGCCCGGTCCCATACGTCTGGGCCCACATCAAAGCCACAGCAGGCCTTCTCAGGCGTGGCGGGCCAGCCCGCTGGGGCACAAAGCAGGGGGTGGCATTGATTCTACTGCGATCTCATGCATGCTTAGCGGGCCTGATGCCACAGGATGGGGCTCCAAGGGCTGCGAATTCTCCGCCCCCGAAAAGCATTTAGTTGTCTCTGGGTTTAACATCCCATTGTGTTTATTTCTTAATGTCTGACAGTGGAATGGCTTGCTGCCTGTCCCATCCCTTACTCTGCTGGAGATTGTTGTCCCCATTTGGTGCAGAGGAAGTGACTTGACCAAGATCATATCCGTAGGAGCAGTGGAGGTGGGAGACAGAAGCCAGACCTGGTCCAGACGCCCCTCTTCCTGCCACGGGCTCCTATCTGATGTGTGAGACAGAGACAGAGACAGAGAGACACTGAGACATTCCTGCCCTCAAAGGCCGTCTTCCCAGCCCAGCCCAGCCCTGAATCACTGCAGGCCAAGGGTCAGCTGCAGGGTGGCTGAAACCAAACGCACACCGGGTGTGGCCCAAAGCAGCATAAAAGGTTATTCATTAATTGTGCTGTTCCTGGCCTCGGGGAAGAATGGAACCACCTGATTTAGTCTTGGACCTGGACGTGCAGGACGCACAGGAGGCTGGCGCTGTGGCTACCGCCGTCCCTTTGAAAGTCTGTGGTTCCACAGCTCATATTTGCAGTGTTATTTTTTCTCTTAAAACCTGATCTTGTGGTCAGTGAGCTGCCCCCCTACATGCCCTGTGAGAGTAAGACCCCTCGCACGTGTGTCAGCCGCAGTTAGTAGAGAGACTAGAATCACGTTTCCTAGTTCTAAAAAATGAGAAAAGGTTACTGTAAGAGTAAAGGACACTATTTGAAGGTGGCCTACAAAGTCCAGGAATTAACACAATACACACCTGATCATGGCGGGGGGGCCCCTCACCTGGCCTCCAATCCTGGACCGACTATTATCCATGTAGAGTTTATCCTGATTCTGGCCTTGACCCCAAACTTGCCAGGAAAGCTCCTTCTAATTCGTCCTGAATCCTTACTGGGCTTCTGACCACCCCTGGAGGGTGGGGAATCTAGCTGGGGAACCCAGGCCATCTGAGGTCAGGGCAGGTCTCTGCTCGACTAGCCGCTTGCCACGGAGCTTCCTGTGTCACCAGGCTTTGCAAAGGAGAAACCACAGGTCTCAGCCACTCCTCCCTGGGAAGCATTTCGTCCGGTCGATTCTGTTCATCTGAGGCCAGGCCCCAGTTTAGCTGTCACTTCCTGGCCCAAGGTGTCTCTAGTTTTGTCTTTGACAGGCCAGCACCAGGGTCTAGAGCGACAGGACGGGACCCAGGTCCCTGGGACCTTAGAGTGGCACTCCACAAGCTCAGTTCTCTTCCCTCCTTCAAAGTCAGAAGAGGCCCTGTCACTCTCCACAGAAATAGACCGACCAACTGTCCCCGGGACGGTATCCCCGGGATGCAGGGCCTCCAGCGCTAAAATCGGGAAAGTTCCAGGCAAACAGGGACAAGTTGGTCATCCCACCACAGGTGTCTCCAGAAAACTTTTATCTGATTTAGAGGCAACAATTCCACTGTAAGTCACCAGTACCCTTGACTCTGACAACTTGCCTGTGAGAGAGAAGGCTCTAGAACGGACTTTTTAAAAGCTCAACATCCTGAACCAGAGAACAGAACATTTCAAAGCAGAAGACTCCAAGGGGGTTTGTAAAGAGAGGCGACTGATTTAACTCAGTCACCAGCCCGCGACCACGAGTCCTGGCTCAGTGCGAGCTCCGTGCGGGCCCAACTGGGGTGGGGACGGGGGCCAGAGACGACGGGTCAGTCACTGCTCTCCACGTGTTCACACTTCTCAGGGGAACGGTGGAGAGCAGGGGAGACAGCTGGCCTCAGCCTGACAGGCTGCGGAAGCACAGGGCTGGGTCTGCAGCTCCGGGCGCACATGAGAGTCACTTAAATCCCATCGCTGGGCTTGGACCCAGGCGCCAGCTCTGGCCAACACGGGCCACGAGTCACATGCGGCTTCTAAATCAAAGTTAAACTGGAATAAAATGTAACATTCAGCTCTTCAGCCGCACGAGCAACATTTCAAGTACTCAACAGCCCTATGTAGCAACTGGTACCCAATTAAACAGGTCATTGCAGAACGTGTCCGTCCTACCTGTGTGACTTTGGGCACGTTACTTACCGTGTCTATTAGACACAATAACAAACAAATTATACCTAACGCTTACATTGCTTACTAGGTGTGAAGTACGTCTCATGTACTGATGACCCTCACAGCAATCCCGTGAGTATTATTAGCACCCCATTTTTACAGAGGAGAAAACTGGGACACAGACAGGTTAAGTAACTTGCCCCAAATGACACCGCTAGTAGGTGACCGAGGTGGAATTCAAAGCCAAGCTGTTTAGTACCGCGTCCACACTCTCTCACAGGGCTGCCCTGACGATGACATGGGATAATCCACACAGCACATGGGGCCCTGCTGGGCGCATACTTAGCGTTCAACAAAACGTTTGCTGTTAGGACTGTTGGGGTCTCAATGCTTACAGGACACTCGATTTGATTCAGTGTATAACAGGTAGGTGCCGAGGGCCCAGCATCTCGGGGAGCAGAGTAAAAATCCCAAACCAGAAAGTGCAAAGCAGCCAGCTGGGCGCAGAGCTCTGGCCCAGCGCTCAGCGCAGCGACAGAAGGAACACACAGCACACGTGAAAAGCTAACCCTCGAGCCCTGCTGATGGAGAGGAAGCTGAATACGCTGCTGGGGGCAGTGCCAACTGGTGCAGCCGCTGTGGAAAGCAGTATGGAGAGTCCTCAGAAAAGAAGAACAGAACTACCAGGTGGTCCAGCTACCCCACCGCTGGGTATTTGCGAACATGGAAACACCAATTCGAAAAGATATTTGCACCCCTATGTTCACTGCAGCACTATGCACAATAACCAAGACTTGGAGGCAACCCAAGTGCCCATCAACTGATGGATGGATAAATATACACAACGGAACACTACTCAGCCATAAAAAGATGAAATTGTGCCATTTGCAACAATACAGATGGACCTTGTGTATTCTGCTGAGCGAAATAAGTCAGACAGAGAAAGACAAACACCATATGATTTCACTAATATGTGGAAGATAAACACACACACGGACAAGGAGAGCAGATTAGTGGTCACCAGAGGGGATGGAGTGGCGGGGCGGGCGAAAAGGGGTAAGAGGGCACATGTGTATAGTGATGGATGGTAACTAGACTAGTGGTGGTGAGCACGATGCAGTCTATACAGAAACTGAAATATAATGATGTACACCTGAAATTTACACAAAGTCATAAACCATTATGACCTCAATAAAATAATTAAAAAAAAAAAAAAGACCCTGGCAGGGCTCTTCAGGGGGAGGCCAGCAGCCCAGCTCAGCCCTGTGCTGAGGGGACAGGGGCTCTTGGTGGGGCGGGGGCAGGCAGGGCAGGGAAGCCCTTTGGTGTGCGACACCAGCACGGCCCCAGCAGGAAGGCGGGGACCCTCCGCAGGCCTCCAGCGCCAGCCCCTACCAGCAGCACAGGCCACTGAAGGCCCCCTGCAGCGGGAAGTCGAGCCGCCTGTCTCCAGGCTCTCCGCCCGCCTCCCCTCCTCCAGCTCTCTGGTCCTTCTGGTCCAGCACAGATGCCTCCCTGCAGGCCCACAGGAAATACAGATGGAGGCAGAGGGAGCTGAGAAAATGCCTCTCTCCTCCTGATGAGATTAGGCCCGAGGGAGTGCCTTCTCCTGACATCTGACACTGCCCAGAGCCCGGGCTGGCCGAGGAGGGGCTGGGCACCCCTGAGACAGCATGGTGGCCTCCCACAGCCCCTGCTCTCTACCCCCTTGCTGTAAGCAGTGCGAGGCTTGGGCAGCCTTTTCTCTCGGTGACTTGGTTTCTCCCCCAGCTCAGCCCAGGCCTCCTATCCTGCCCCGACCTGACTCTGTCATTTCCCTTAAGACCCACCCCGGGTCCCCTCTGTCCTCAGGATGAAGCCCTCTGCTGGACGTGGGTGGTGAGGCCCCCACATTGCCGACGGCCTTCTCCTTGTCTCCACGGCCCTGCCCTTTGAGCCATACGGGTCTTTCTGCTCTCCCCTCAGAGCAGTGCGTTTTCCCAGACGGCCCGGCCTTGCTCACGCCCCTTCTCTCTGCCTAGAGCCCAGTTGGCCCAGGCGAGTCCAGGGTTGGCACTCTGCTGGGCTCCTAGGACGCCCTCCTCTCACTCTACCTTCTGGGGCCCAAACAGAACTACCACCAGGGAGTGTCCCCAGCTCCTGGCCTGAGTTCTCTCTATCCTGTGAGGTAACCCGAGGCAAGGAAAGAGGAGGTACAGGTTCAAATCCTGGATCTCCATTTGTCTCTGGGCCTCAGCATCCTCATCTGTAACAGGGTACCCTAATATCCACCTCACAGGGTCTCGCCAAGGCTTAGATGAGATCACGGCTGTAAATTACCTTGCACGTGTCTGCTACCAAGTAAGAGCTCAGCTGATAGGCGCTCCTTCCCTTCCTCCCGCCCTGCTCCCTGTTTCTTCCTTCTGTCCTCCATCCATCCATGCACCTAGCTGCCCGTCCATTCATCCCCTACCTGGCCGTCAACTCCAAACGCTCCTGCCTGTCAGCTCTGCCCACACTCAGGCCAGATCCACGAGCAGCATCAGGGGTGACTGACCTGGACGGAGCTGTCCGGCACGCAGCCAGCCTCTCCTGAAGCCCACTCTGGGCAGTCGGGGCGGGGGGCTGCGCCTGTCACTTCCACCGCAGGCATGCTGGTCAGGCGGCAGAGTCCTGATTCTGATGCCAAGTTGCTCCAGGACCTCGGGCAGAGCTCGTCCCTTCTCAGGTTCTGTTTTCTAAGGCAGGTGACACTCCTGTCCTGCTCACCCGTGAGGACGATGGCTGAGGGCCCTGCAGCCCGCACACACCAGAACCCGGGATCGCAGGGCAACGGAGCTGTGTGCCTGGCAGCACCCCAGGGCTGCTTCTGATTAGTCCCCAAATCAGGCCCTGACCAAAACTCCATGCAGATTTATTGCCCCACAATCTCCGTATCTGGGAGTTTCGAGAGACAAGGGTCACTGGGGACTTTCTAAAGAGGCCTCCAGAAGGCCGAAATCCTGGAGGCTCTACTTCCTGCTCCCCCTCGGTTCCCCAGCAGAGCTTCTGGACCTGTCTCTGGACAGAGAGGGACACTGAGGCTGAGAGAGGGAGAGTGCCTTGCTCAGGAGGCCGGAGGCAGGGCTGAAGGCCCCCAGCCCCAGTCCTGGGATGGGCATCTGGCCAGGGGGCCTGCATTCTGTTGCCGGGGGAAGCCCACATCGGACCCAGAAGTCAGCGCTCACTCTGCCCTGTTGCAGGGACCTGGAACTCAGATTGAGTTCAGTCAGCATCGTCAGGGCCTCCCGGAGCCTGACCTGTGCCGGGCACATGGGGCAGAGGCAAGGACGCCCATGAGGGGTGCGCAGCTCCTCAGGCTCGCACTGATGGGGGAGGCCGCCAGGGAACTGGCAAGCTCGCTCAATTCAGGTGAACATGGCTGCATAGGCCGCAGCAGGGAGCGGGCCTGGAGTCGCTGCCAGGAGGAAACGTCGAGCTTAGCTTTCTACGCCGAGGGCGCAGGCGTTCCAGGGGGAAGGCACCGTGCTCCGCCAGGCCGAGGGGCACGCGGTGTGGGGAGGGGAAGCAAAGGCACATGAGGGAGCCGGAGGCCTGGGGGGCTGGGTCTAGGCAGACGCAGGTGAGCAATGTGGGCAGCGGCTGGAAAGGGGACCGGGCGAGGGCTCCGAATGCCGGCCGAGGAGCGGGCACTTGGGACCCCGGGAGGCGTCCAAGTTTGTGACCGGGGTGTGGCGAGGTGACAGCCGAAGCGGAGTTAGCCCCTGCCTTGACGTGTTAGCACGTCTGGCCCGGGGAAGGATTTTCTTTCCCCAGCTTTGGGGCTGTGCCTAAGAAAGAAAGGAATAGGTTTCCTTTCGCGGGGAGGCGAGGGAGGGGACCCTGCGGCCCTTGTCGCCTGCACTCAGGAAGAGAGTGTGTGCAATTAGGGAGAGCGCAGAGCCCGTGGTCTGCTGACCAGGAGTCAAGGCCCGATGCGCCTCCACAGGTCTCAGCTCTCTGCGAAGGCCAGCAGCCGGCAGGCCCGGCCCACACGCTCAGTTCTGGGCCCCGTCTCAGCAGCTGGAGTTTTTAATCAAAAAATAGTGTCCTTTCAGCCTTCAACCCATTTCCCCTGGTGAGAGTCCCCAGATGTGCCTGAGGGCCTGCCTGCTCCTGCCTGCGCCTGGGAGCCCAATACCCCGCTTCCTGGCCCAGCCGCACATGCAGTAGGGTGATGGGAAATTCCTTCCTGCTTCTCCCTCACCCACTTATTAACCTGGAGATAAATGCCACTGCTCAGCCTTCATCAATTCCCCAGGCAGTGTCTGCAACAGCAGCCAGGAGAGTGTGGTGAGGCTGCCTTCTCCCGGTTGCTAGCCTCCCCGAGCTCTGCCAGATCCTCTCTTCAGGCTGGGCCTACAGGCCAGGGAGGCAGGAGGCCCCGCCGAGGAGGACGAGTACAGGAGAGCCCTGGGAGCCCCAGGGTGAGGCGGCACCCCCGCGCCTGGAGTCCCACTCGGCCTCCGTGAGGACTGGAACAGCGCCTCCCTGACCTGGCGCGTGAAGCTCTCCAGCAGTGGGTCTCAGACTCGAGAGGCACTGGAGTCACCTTGAGGGCTGACCAACACCCAGGGTGCCGGGCCTACCTGAGTTTCTGATCCTGCAAATCTGGGATGGAGCCTGAGCATCTGCATTTCTACCAAGCTCCCAGGTGATGATGACGCAGCTGGTCCGAGGACCAGTCTGAGCACCACCGCGCTCCAGCCCTGCTCTATGACACAGTTCAGTTCACTCCTCACGCCCCCTGGGGTGGGGAGAACTCGCCCCATTTCACGGATGCAGCAAGCCGGCCCGCTCAGAGCGACGGGGGCGCTTTCCCGAGATGACGTGACTCGCAGGTGGCAGGACCCGTCCTCCCAGGGCTCTAGAGCACACAACCACTTCCCAACCCTGGCCTCTGGGGCGGGGTTCCTGGCTTTCCATCTCTCAGGTTTTCTTCCCAGTATGTGCCGTGGGCTCAGGTCAGCACTCAAGAGCTGGCCGGGGGTTCCCATGCCAGCCTCTCCGGCCTCGAGGGCAGGGTGTCAACACACCGGCTTCACAGTCAAAGACCCAATTGCAAACACAGACTCACCTTCTCTAAGTCTTGGCCCCACCTGGGCACCAAGCACTCGCTGGCCCGTGCTGAGATGGGGCGAGGAGGAACCGAGTATCTAGCACACAGTGGGTCCTCAACAAACGGTGGCAGCCAGTGGGCCAGACAAGAGCTGGGGGGATTTGGGGAAGATACTAACCCTCTCTGTGCTGCAGCCTCCTCATCTGTAAACTGGGGTCAAGGACAGAACCTGCCCGATGGGGCGTCGTGAAGATTCAGGAGGTGAGTCATTATCAGCGGAGGGCGGGGCGGCGGGGGGAAGCTGTGCTGGCCTCCTATGGATGGCTTTTGTCAAACGTGATATTTCAGCACTGAACACACACTCTTCATCAACAGATGTAAGCAAGGCCATGAAAGAACAGAGTGGGCCACTGTGAAGCAGAAATTTAAAAATTACAGGGGCCAGCCCTGGTGGCCTAATGGTTAAGTTCAGCGGCCCGGGTTCGAGTTCCTGGGTGTGGACCTATACGTTTTGTTAGTGGCCACGCTGTGCTGGTGGCCCACATACTAAAAAATAGAGGAAGACTGGCATGGATGTTAGCTCAGGGTGAATCTTCCGCAGCAAAAAAATAAAAAATAAAAATAAATAAAAGTTAAAAATTATGGTGGTGATGGTTGCACAATAGTGTGAACGAACTTCATGTCACAGAACCACATGCATAAAGATGGTTAAAATGGTAAATTTTATGTTATCTAAATTTTACCACAATAAAAAAAAAGAAATAGCAGCACCTAGATCAGTGCCCAGCTCTCCGCAGGCCATCGCCTCGGTGGGCTCCATCTCTGCTTCCCGATACTTCCCCCGTGGAGCCCCTGCTTCTTTTTCACCCTTCCTGACCCCGGGCCTTAGTGTCCATCCTCAGGTTCGTTCCCCTCATGCTGTCCCCTTCCTCCTGGCTAGTTGGGGCCTCCTCTGCGCAGGCCTCCCGCAGAAGGGGCCCTGGGGGCAAGGGTCCTCACCTCTCCCCCATGCCTTCAGGCTGGGCTGGGTGACTTCTCTGAGTCAGGGGGCGGCTCTTCCCGCCCACCTCCCTCTGCTCGCTGTCCCTTTGTGCAGCTGACTGCAGCTCCTCCTGGTGAAGGGTCAGAGTTAGGGCCTCGCCAGCCAGCACGTCCTCCCACTCGGCTTCAGCTGGGGGCCCTGCTCTGAACGGGAAGCTGCACAGATGCTCTGAGCCCAGGGGCTCCAGTCTGCTCTGGCCCTGTATGCTGTGTGACCTGCTCTAGTCTTGGTCCCTCTCTGGGCCCCAGTGCCCCATCCATAAAATGGGAGTGCACATCCCTGCCGGTCACCCTCCGGAGGCTTTGGTGGCGTTCTGGGAGAACGGAGGCAGAGGCGCTCTGTGGCTTTATTACATGACACAACCACATGGAGAGGCGCAGAGCAGCTGTTACAGACACAGTCGGCGACCCGCCCGCTGGGCTCCGGCTGCGGCCCCACCGCACACCAGCTGGGAGACCTCGGGCAGCCCAGGTGACCTCTCTAGGCCTCAGGTTTTCTCACTGTGAGATGGGATGGTGACAGTAAACGAGCTCACATCTGGCGAGCACTGAGAACCCCGCCTCGCACGTGGTAAACGCAAGATGGAGTCAAATACGTTAAGAACAGTCACTCCTCCTAAGCATCACGGTGAGTCAGGCCCGCCCTAAGCTACTCACTGTATTAATGGACTGAAACAGTAAAAAGGGACGAGGACTGTGAACAGATTAAACCAGAAGCACAACATGCCCACGTCCTTCCTTTCTCCTCCAAGTGGCAACACCTCCAGATCTAAAGACCCAGGGGCGGGGCATCACCTGTGCTGGGGGCACCGGAGCCCCCTGAACTGGACGGAAACAGAGACAGCCGTGCCCCCTCCCCCACCCCGAGCGCTGACTTAGACTCTAAAGCTCTAATTCTCACCTAATCCAGTTCCTAGCCAGACCCACTCACTCCCTCTCAAATGCTCTTATTACATCTGGGGGCAAAAAAAATATACACTACCCCAGGACTGCCAGGGTCAGGGACCCAGCTCTCTGCCCCACTTTCCACACCATTCCATCTGAAAAGTCCGAGGGCCGGGCCGGCCCGGTGGCGCAGCGGTTAAGTGCACACGTTCCGCTTCTCGGCGGCCCAGGGTTTGCCGGTTCGGATCCCGGGTGCGGACATGGCACCGCTTGGCACGCCATGCTGTGGTATGTGTCCCACATATAAAGTAAAGGAAGATGGGCATGGATGTTAGCTCAGGGCCAGGCTTCCCCAGCAAAAAGAGGAGGACTGGCAGTAGTTAGCTCAGGGCTAATCTTCCTGAAAAAAAAAAAAAAGAAAAGTCCAAGGGCCTTGGCTTGTTCCATTCTAGTGCTGGGAAGCTCACCCCTTCCCTGAAGAGCTCAAGTGTCAGACTTCCTCTTCCTGCTGAGCGGAAATCTGTCACTTCCCCACCATGTCTCCATCCCAGGAGCCCCACCAACCACATCACCAACCACATCCGCTGCCTTTGCCCACGACAGCCCTCCAGGGCGCCGAGGCTCCTGACCGTGTGCCCCTCGCATGGCGCTGCCCCAGCCTGGGGAGTTTCTTGCATGACTCAGTTTCCCATCTTCTCCCCATTTTGATTGCCTCCTCGTAATCCTCCAAGCTGTCCCCATCACTCGCCCAGTGTGGCGGCCAGACCACACCCAAACCCTCCAGATGGGGGACAGCAGGTCCCCCGAAAGATCCCAGACTTCACATCTCAGAACAGTAGCACTGGCCAGACCCCCAGAGATCACGGGGTGCAGAAGGGGAAACTGAGTCAGCCTGCCCACCCACAAAGGGCAGAATTAGGAAGAAGATCCAAGTCTGTGGCACCCACCCCCAGCCCAGGAAAGTCCTCTAAGACACAGAACAAAGTTTCCTTTGATCCTGTGCCTGGATACGGTACCAAATATTTTGTTCCTTATCTGTGTTGCTGTTCCCAGAGAGACAAATTCCAAAGGCGGCTGGGGAGAAAGGTCTTCTAATGGTGAGGCCGGGGCATTCACCCCGCGGGGCCCTCCCCAGGCTCAGACCTTTGAAAGGTGGGCTGCGTTTCTAAGGAGTGTGCTTTAGGCCTGGAAAGACGGGGCCCCTTAGGGCAAGGAGAGAAGGCAGACCCCAGCCTTTGCTGCTAGAAAGGCCAGCGGAGCGCCAGCAGCCCACGATGGAAGGGTGAACAGGAGCACGTCAGCTCAAGTCACTCTCACCTAGTCCCCAGCGGGAGGGAGGCAGAGCCCGTGCTGGGCTCCTTGGGCTAGAGGCAGCTACGGGGTCTCTGCGCTGGGAACGGGGAGACAAATGGAGAAACTGCGCCCTACTCGTACAAAGCAATCACTGACGCGGTGGCGTGTCAGTGGCGGCGACAGCACGGAACAGATCAGGAGGCTAGAGAGTGGGACCCAAACTTCTTTGATCACTTACTCCTTCCAAAGGGAAAAAAGCTGAACTCACTCCCCCAATGTTTTATATTCTATACAAGGAACCATCCTCAGAGGCCACACGGCACAGCACACCCACGAGGCGAGGCTCGTCGTTAACCAGAGTGATGTAAATCTGTATTTCAAACAGTGTCCCCAAATTTAAAAAAACCTTGGGCTGGCTCCTTGTCAGACTTGACTAGCTCGTCACTGTTTTTTTTCCTCGTCTTGTGGCTGATGAAGTGACCATGCTGGAAACCCAAGTGTTAACCATCGCACTGTCTCATCCACGTGTACGGGCATTGTTACAATTACCAGCAGCCCAGCGTTCTGCTGGAATCTTCTAAAACCACTGTCCATCTCATGAGGGCTGGTTTAGTTGAACCTGGTTAATATAATCCATAAACTCAATCTGGATTAATTAATCTGGATTAACCTGGATTAATTAACCAGGTTTATTAATTGGGATAAAGCAGCAAAAACAGACCAAAGAGTAAGGATGTCCTCGTCATCCCTTCTCTCCAGAGACGTCTGGAGACACGAGACACGAAGCTGTCCGACACTCTGACGGGGAGGACGTATACTCAGGTAAATGTGAGCAAGCTGAACTATTTCTTGTTGAGGTCATATTTTTCCTGCACCCCAGTGAGTGTCTGGTACTCCTCACTTTGGAGGCCACCAGAATAGAAGATGGGAGGCTCCCAGAGAGGATTTTCAGGCTGCAGGGTGGAGACCATCTGGTCTAACCTCCTCACTTAGCAGTGGAGGAGACGAGGGCCCAGGAAGGAGGGAACTTGGCCGAGGTGACCTGGCTGGTCAGTGGCAGAGCCCGGAGAGCAGGCAGATCTCTGGCTCCTGAGGCTGACACCGGCTGCCTCATGTCCCAGCCACAGTCCAGCCGCTCCTGGACCTCTCACCAGGCGTGGGAGGTCCCTGCACCTCTGGGCCCTCTGGGGCTGCCTCCCCAGTGCTGTGAGGTCACTGCTGGCCCTGAGGGGTGGCTGTGGATGGCAGGGAGATGTGCCTCTCAGCAGAGCTTACAAATGGTATAGGACAGGGGACAGGGGGCCATCAGCAGGCCCCGGTTCTGGGAGTCACTCTGACCTCGGTTTCCTCGGCTATGAAATGGGCAGAATCAAACCCAGCTCCCGGGCTGCTGTCTGAGTGCCCACGAGGGCTGGGGAGGAACCCCTGAGGGGCGTTACCGCTGTGGAAGGTTATGCTTAGGGGGTGAGATCTGGGGCTCCCCAGAGCCTGAGGACGCTGCCTCTGCCGCCGCCCGCAGCCCTGGGCACGCAGGACCTGGAGCCTGTGGCCAGCGGGCCCCCGGGTGAGCTGGCCCAGACCCGGCGTGGGGCAGGCAGCTGTGGAGCAAGGCCCTGGGCCTTCTGAGGCCTGGGCCTGAAATTCTGCTCCTGTCCCCACAGCTCCATTCCCCTGCTCCGATCCGCGCCGTTTCCCAGGTGCTTCCCGCCTCCTCCAGGCCGTCCTCCTGGTCTCTGCCCGCACCTCTCCTGGGCTGAGCCCCACTCGGGCTACCATGAGACGGCGGCACCCCTATTCCAAAACCTCCAACGGCTTCTCAGCTGGGCATTGGAAGCCCAGGTCTGGCCCAGGAGTAAACCAAGAAGAGGGGTGGGGCAAGGGGGACACGGGCAGGAGGCAGGCGAGCAGCCAGCCTGGGTGCAGACAGCAAGTGAGTGCATTTTCTCCAGAGCACTTAAAAACAATAAACTCAAAAAGTCTGACTTTTTACTATCATGATGTGCCTGCAATTGTAAACGGCGTCAGTGACAGATCGCTCCCCCTGCCAGGGCCGGCTGCTCCCACCCCTGCCCTTGGTCTCTGGCCGGCACCTCATACATTTCCCTTAGCCTGAGCCAAACACCATTGTATGTGCGAGGAAAGAGGGGAAAGGGAGGAAGGAGAATGAGGAGACAGGGAGGCTGACGGGGAGAAGACCTGCGGGAGGGGAGGCCTGGCCTCACGTCCCACACAGGCTCAGTGCGCTGCCCGCCGCAGCCCTTCGTTCGTGCTGCTCCTTTTTGCCAGTAACTCCTCCCAGTAACGTCCAGCTGCCACTGGCTCAGCTTAGACGCTCCCTCTTCCAGGAAGTCTTCCCGCCGGCATTCCTGTCCATCCCCCAGCTGGCTGGGACTCCTCTGCCGGGCTGCAGACTCAGCAGCATCATGTTCTCATCTCCAGAGGACGATTCAGGAAAGGAACCACCTCTGAAATCTGGAACCCCCAGCACCACACCAGGAGACCCACTTCCTCGCTGTGTGAACTCAGACAAGTCCCACTGCCTCGCCAGCCTCAGTTTCCCCTCCGTACAAGGACCACCTCATCTCCAAACAGCCTCCTTTCCTCGACCTCGGCCATCCCTCCTCTCGGCCACACCCTGCACTTTGTCATCGTGTGAGAAAGTTCCACCTGCTTCCACAGTCACTAACTCAAGCACCCCTGGCTGACCACATCTTCCCCACCTCCAGCTTCCTGTCACCTTCCAGATGTGACAACCCTTTGTCAGCACCCCCGATGGACCAATTAAAACAGGTTCAGGCCCAAGGAGAGAGCCCTGGACCAGAGACCTCTCTCCAGGACAACAGAGCCCACTCAGCGAGGCCTCGACTCCACCACCGAGCTCGGCTCCAGCTTTTCTGAGAGGCCAGCTTTGGGGACGGGGTCTGGCCACGTGATGTCCACACACTGCAATGTCTTCTTGTCCCAGAATCTGGGACACCAGGCCAGGCCTCCCTTCCCGCAGGTCTGCACCCATGAGGAGGTGCATCCTTCTCCCCACGCGTCTGTCTCCTTCTCTCCTCACTCGCTTCCCTCCCACAGGCTGACGGGTCCTCGCCCCGCTCTTAGCAACACCCGAAAATCCTCTCCACTGGCTGTTTCCACATCGTCTGGCAAAACCCCAACGCTGGGTGAAGCAGGATCTCTAAGCACTTCTGGGGAAACACGGACAGAGACCAGAGCAGGACAGATGGCACCTCGGGGAAGCCTGTCCCACGGCAGCTGGGCCGCCCCAGCACCCCTCCCCTGTGAGTCAGGCCTTGTGAAGGGCACTGCCACGCAAGCAGACCCCGGGGGGCCCACGTGGCCTCCCTCTGTCACTGATCCCACCCCACCACCTAAACACCTCTCAAACCACCCACTTAGCTCCACTCCCATTGCTGCCACCTGCTCTCACTGGCCACTTAATCTCAGCCACCAATCATCTTGCCTCTGACTTTTTCAAAAGATGCAAATCTGAGCACCCACTCCATGGCCACGGCTCCAGGGCCCAAGGGTCTGCCCACACCACCTCTCCGGCCTCACCTTGTCTGGGCATCAGAGCCACAGACACTCAGTGCTTTTAATTCCTCAAAGGTCGATTTCCTCCAGCCTCAGGGCCTTTGCACAGGCTCCTTCTCTCACCCAGCCTGCCCCTCCCCCCTCACCTGGTTACTGTCTACTCATCTTTCAGAGCTCAGCTCCCAAGTCCTTTCCTCGGAGCGGCCTCAGTAGTGACCATGGACTGGGCACACTCCTCTGCTCTGCATGCTCCCACACCCCCGCTTCCCCCTCAGGCACCTGCTCCAGGTTCTGGGGACTCTCGGAGAGCCCACGGGGGCGGTGCTGGTGTCCGTCTTGCTCTGCTCTGCGTCCCCAGCACTGAGCTGAGCTTCACATGCAGACAGTGATCAGCTCACGAACAAAGACCTCATTCAAAAAATTACACGGAAAATGACTTTTCAGGGAATGAATGAGCAGCCCCTCTCTGCCGTCTCTCCAAGGTGGGCACTACTCCTACTCCCGGTAACAGTCATAACCAGGGTGAGGCCGATGGCCCAGCCGACAAGCTCCAACGCTCCTTCCTGCCTGTTATCTGCCTGCCGCCTCCCAGGCCTCCCCTGTGACTCAGAGCATTGGGAGTTTAATGACCAGCCCACTGGGGCATTTCTGAACTGACATCCGTTTACTCTGCAGTGGGAACATTCTCTTCTTCCCAAGGGCCAGCACTCAGGAGCCTTTCCTTTGTGAGGTGGGATGAGAAAAAAGTGGTGGAATCTAGTTAGGGCAGGGTTCAAATCTAGTTAGAGCAGGGTCCAGCTTTGCTTCTTGCTGGCTGTGTGACCTTGCAAAAGTCACTTAACCTCTCTGAGCCCGTTTCCTCATCTGTAAAAAGAGAACAAGAATATCTAGCCAAGAGTTTGCTGTACTGATGAAATGAATGAATGTACATTCAGAGTCTAGTGTGGGGCCTGCCATGTGTCATATCTAATTGATTCCAAGACCCACAGTTTTTAAGATTTTAACATCTCTGAAACCGGGATGCAACTGGGATAATGATAGTTTAATTGTCTGCCGTATTTTTCTTTCTTAATGGATTATAAAATAATGGTACATCTCACAATAGATGGTGCCCACGTTCAAGGAAATGCGGCAGCCGCTTAGTTTCTTTTCTTTCTCTACAGAGAGGCAGGAAGGCCTGTGGAGTCCCGGGGACCAAGACCGAGAACTCGCATCACTGAGGAAAATGGGTCCGCTGAGGCCTGGCCCGCAGGGGGGACCATGAAGCGTCGCGGAGGCTGAAGGCACAGGCCGTCCCCAGGCTGGCGACCCTCTGGACCCAGGCTGGCTGTCCCAGTCCCACCCAGGGGGTGGCCCAAACTTCAGCGGGACCCTCAGCTTTCTGGCTCCGACCCTATACCCCTGATGCAGCGTGTGGTCTCCAGCTCCAGGGCAGTCTGGTCACAATGCTGACTGTGCTTACAGCCACTTAAAACTGCCCTCTTTGTCCCAGGAAGAGAGTCCTGCGACACCCCCCCCTCCCCGAGACCCCCAGAGACCTCTCCTCCAGGGCGCTCCTGCGTCAGCCTCCCCTGGGCTCTGCTCGCAACCATGTGGGAGGCCAGCACTGGGACGTCACCCAGGCCTCACCCAAGTCCTCGTGCCCTGGGTGCCTCCTTAAACCCTCCACCTCGTGCCATCAGACTGGCCAGATGATCACACTGTCTACGTTGTTATTACAGTGTAACGGATATCACTTACAGCCCGATTTCTAGAGAAATAAAATGTCTATTGCATATACAGATTTAAAAATGCAGAAAAAAGGAGAAAACAAAATTCTGCCATCTCACGATAGTCAGCCGGCTGGATGTGTGTCTGAGCACCTTTCTACATTTACCTGGGTATAGACGTATTCTTTCCCATATTCATACCCAAATAGGCTGTTCCACACACACGGCTCTCTTCCCTGACTTCCCAGTTAATGCGACACGTGGACCTCTCTGCTCAGACTGGCTTCTTCTCGGTGACCTCACGGCGCTCCCCGTCCTTCCTCCCTTCATCCGGCAGGTCCCAACAGCCTCCGGAGGCCCCCAAGGCCTCTACCAGGACGCAGTGCTTTGGGCCTGACGGGTTTCTGTGGACACTTGTCCCCCGTTCCTTGGGACAGGGCTGCAGCTGCCCTCAAGGACCCCTCTGAGCACAGCCACACCCCTGCACAGAAATACTCGAGGCCAGGGCTGTGAGGTGCACGGCAGCCGTCCACCCCTGCCGGCTCAGACTGTCGGCCTTTCAGAACAGGCCGACCGTTCCCCGGTCCCAGACGCCGGCCGGGCACATCCCCAACCCCTGGGGCTCTGGGACTACCACCCACAACCCCGGGAGGCACCCGGTGGTTCAGTTCACACAGCCCTCCATACTCTTTCTCCTGTGCTGAGCCTCCCAAACAGCCCACAGAGCGGGCAAAGCAGCCGTCATCATCTCCATCCCACAGGCTCAGCGAGGAGGGCGACCGCCCTGGTGACTGCCCTGGCGTCCCTCCCCTTCAGAGTCTGGCTGACTCCAAACCCCACCAACAACCTCGCTCAGGCGTCACCTCCTCCAGGGAGCCCCCCACCCTGCCTGGCCCCAGGCGGGGGGAGAGGCCCCTCCTTGAGGGCCCACAGCTCCTGGGCTTCCCCATGAGAATGGAGCCCCTCCACCAGGCTGCGGCCCCTGAACGGTGACGGGCCTGGCTTGTCCCCATCCGCGCTCCCCAAGCACAGAAAAGCCTCAGCAGACGGCTGCTGGCACGAAGCTCAGTCTGAGGATTAAGCAGGAATACTCGCCCCGCTTTACAGTGAGAAGGGGCAGAAGGAAGGGAGAGGACTTGCCCACAGAGCACGTCAGCAGCCGGGCCTGGTCTCCCTCCTCAGAAGTGTGGCTTCTTTCATTCCAGTGGGTCCCCTGCGGTCTGCAATCTCGGGTGCCAAGCCACCGCCTGAGGTGCATTTCCAGCTCCTCTGGCACTGGCTGGGCCCCAGCTGGCAAGGGCAGCGCTGTGGAGGGGCTCCGGCTGGGGCAGGCTCAGTCCCCAGCCCCGGCCAGCACCCTGGGGTAGCCTTAGGGACGGCAGCCCTGGCTGGCCATTATGGGGCACCCCAGTGCCCCGCCCCAGGCCAGCACCCCACCTACATCTCACTTCATCCTGTGGTTGGCACCATTATGATGCCATTTTGCAGGTGGGGAGGGAAAGACACGGCCCGAGGCTCACCCAGCGGCTGTGCTGGGCCCAGAAGCCAGGGCTGCATCCCTGGCAGCAGCGGCCCAGGAGTTTGCTGGCACCAGAGCCAGAAATAAATGCACAGTCAGAGTACAAGAGACAACTTCCAGGGGGCCTGCAGGCCTGGCGAGGCCCCAAACTCACCCTCCCCGTCACGGAGCCGCCTCCCACCCAGGGACGGCTGGAGGGGTGAGACTCTCGGGCCCAGGGAGCAGAGGCGTGCCCCGGCGGTCCTGGCACTCCCTGTGGGCAAGGTCATGCCACTTGCCAGCCCCTGCGAGCTCCGGGCTCAAGGCCAGGCTGGAAGCAGCTGTCACACCAACCCTGCCCAAGTTCTCAGCCCCCTATCTCTTCTTCTTAGAACAAGACCTCACGTGTCTGCTCCCGATGGGCTGGGAGATGCTGAGCAAGGCCCTGCCTTTCACTTGGCCTCACTTTCCCTGTCTGGGAAATGAGGCTGGGGGCAGGGGGAGTAGGGGATGGGGGGTGTCTCAGGGGAGCCCACCAACTCTGACAGGGTGGGGTGTGCCTATAGGCAGCACAGCACAGTGAGAGAGACCCAGGACACTGGAGCTAGATGACACGGTTTCAAATGTATGACCTTGGGCGAGCTGCCTGACCTCTGGGCCTCAGTGTCCACTTCTGTAAAATGGGGATAATAGGAGAAAAAAGACTGAAAGTAAATACACCAAAAATTTACATTGAGGCTCTGAGATGAAAAGAGATGTGGGTAATTTATTTTCTGTTTTCCTGTCTTTTTCTAAATTCTCCATTATCATCAAGTATTTATAACAGAAAAAACAAATATATTTTCTTTGTAAGTAAACTTTATTGAAACCCAACTTACATACAATATAATACACCCACTTGAGAAAATGGGAGTAATAATAAGTAACAGTATCCCACAGGTTGCTTTGAGGACTGAATGCGTTATGTATGCAAGGTTTAGGTGGTGCCTGAGCATAGGAAGTGCTATCAAGCGTTTGTTAAATAAATAAGCCCAAGACCAGCCAGGCTTCCTCCTTCTCTTCCTGCTCCCCTGGACTGGGCCCCCTACCCCCCGCACCAAGCATGGCAGGCCCTCGGCCCCCACCTTCACTGGTTCACTGCCCAGGTCCAACCTCATCACCCCAGGCCTGGCTATTTCTACAGCTTTCTCTCTGAACCCCCGAGGGATCCCACCAACATTCAGGTCTGGCCAGGCCCTGTTCTGTTCACAGCCTCCCACGGCGCCCACTGCCCTGGACCAAGAGCCTGAGCCCCTCGGTGAGACACTGTTTCAGCAAGTTACTGAACCTCTTTGTTTTCTTAACTAAAAAAGAGGACTAAAAATAGTAACTCTCTCACAAACTTACAGGATTCCATACTGTACAGGATGGGGTACACCACCTCTCCACAGCCTCCCTCTCCTGTCTCTTCTTCCCTCTCCGTCACTCTGTTCTAGCCTGCTCCTCCCCTCCTTGAACACGCAGGCATGGCGCTGCCTCAGGGCTCTTGCACTGGCTGTTCCGTCCACCTGAATGGCTCTTTCCCCAGAAATCAGCCCAGCTCACTCCCTCACCTCCTTCTAGGCTTTGCCCAAAAGTCACCCTCTCAATGATGCCCCCAATCACCCTATTTAAAACTGCAACCCCTCCTTCCATTCCCCTCACACACCCAAAGGTCCTCCTCCGTTTCACTTGCTCTATCCCAGCGATCACCATCTGTTTCACCTGTTTACTGTCTGTCTTTTTGTCCTATTAGGTTGTAAGCTCCTTTAGGACAGATTTTTTTGGTCTGTTTTGTTTACTGTCAAGACCCCACCCCCATCACCTAGAAAATACCTCGCACTTTGTAGGTACTTCATGAAGGAATGGATGAACGACTAAGGGGACGGATGGAAAGCGCTTGGGACTGACTCAGGCACGTGGTCCGTCCCAGCAAATGTCAGCTGTTATCATTATTATTACTGATTCTTCAAGGGGAGGCTCCCATGTCCTTCCTCCTTGACTTCTCCAAGCTTATAATCACATGTTGCTGGTCCCCGCCGCACCCTGCCCATCTCTCAATGATGGTGGGGAGCACGCCGCTCTCTAATTACATCTTTTACCATTTAGGCAGAACCAAGTGAAATTGCCATTTCTTGCCAGTCGAAAACAGTCAGATATTGACCATTTCACGTAGTTTAACCTACTCTGCTTCCCAGGGCAGCCTGCAGAGCCCAGAAGGCACCTCAAGGCCTAGTACACAGCAGGTGCCCAATAAATGTTGGTCTACAGAAGTGAAGTCACCTACTCCTGGCTCTTCAACTAGGTGTGATCGCAAAGCACCTCCAGCCTGTTCTGAAGGGGGCGAGGCACGGACCGTAGACTTAAATAATAATTACAAGATCTTGCTGAATTATTTTCTGGTTCTCCTGAAGAATCTCTGTCCCCTGATACCTGGTAAAGAAGACAAAAACAAAAACACGCTATGCTCTAAAATAATCCAGCTTCCTCCACTTGGAAATAATAAAGGTCTAGGGCTGAAGGAGGCCCCTCCCAGGGGAAGAAGGCTGGCCTCTCGCCTCTAAGGGGATTCCTTTAACGCCGAGAGGGAGGCTGGAACGCCCTCTGGTCATCCCTGTGTCCACCGCTCCTTCCAGTAAAGGCTTCAGCTGCAGAGATTTGCTAAGTCTAGAAAGGTGGGTTGTCAGAGCTGAAGAAATTCAGCAATCACTGACTCTACCCCATTTCGCAGATGGGGAAAGTGAGGTACAGAGAGGGGAAGGGACTGACGTGAGGTCACACAGTGGGGTAGAGGGAGAGTTCACCTGGAATCTGCGTCCACTGACTCCCTTCCTCTGACCACACTGCTTCCACGCTGGCCAGCCTCCAGCAAGGGACGCTTTCGTGCCACTATTTTTAAGCTGCACTTTTCAAAGGAAATGCTTAGTAAGCCTCAGGTAAAACCCCAAGAGCTTCTCCACTATAAGACAACTTCTTATAAACACCAGCACTCCACTTGTCTCTCTCTAATTACTTCCTTAGGGTAAGCCTCACAGTAGAAGGCCAGGGGCAAAGGACAGGTAGGCTCATTTTCACAGACTTTTGCAACAAGCTACGGATCGCCCTGCAAAATTAAACGCACCAGACAACCCCGATAGCTTTGCCAGCACAGAGGGTGATCCTTTGATATGGATTTTTGCTAATTTTATAGGAATAAACACAGACTGCTTTCATTCACTATACGGTATGTGTTTTCAAACACACACACACACATACCCACACACACACACTCTGGTCTTAGCATCAGCATCCCTGGGCTTACTTGCTGGTTTGCTGTGACCTCTGACAAGTCACGTCCCCTCTGGGGACAGGGGAGGCCTATCTGTAAAATGAGGGGTTGGATGAGATGATGTCTTAAGATCCCTTTCAGCCTGGACATTCCATAATTCCAGGGTGCATTTTCAAATTATTAGCAGGGCAGGATAATGTTTAAGAACCAGAATCTGCCATGCCCTAAATCGCGCCCAAGGGCTCAGACTAGCCGAGCAGGCAGGCAGGTCGGATGAGACATCGTAGAGACGATGGGGGCTCAGGGAGCACCTACGCCTGTGTGTCGGAGCTGCCCCGGTGCCAGCTCGTACACTGAGCCTGCTTTTACGAGGGGATAATAACACTCATCTGTGGTCCACTCCAAGTTCTGGGCAGCTTCCACCACAGCTAGAAGGCAAGTCACAGCCACTCGACTTCCGCGCTAGAATCCCAGACGCACAGTAGTCACCCCCAGCAGTGCACATCCAGCCTCTGCTCGCCACCTCCGACGACACAGAGCTCGCCACTGCCCAGGAGCTCCCTCCCTTCTTAAGCTGGGAGGAGGCTCCTGGGCCAGGGCAGGTCATGAGGGGGACAAGAGACACCAAAAGGCCCAGATTCGATTCTCAGAAGCCAGGCCCACCATCAGGGCTGGCTGCAGGGGAGGACAGGGCAGAGGCTCCGGGGCAGGAAGGCTGGAGAGGGTGCCTCTGGTCCTCCTACCCCCCCCCCCCCCCC